>NC_058084.1:24152039-24452039 GCF_014858855.1 Bufo gargarizans | reverse complement strand
GACATGGAAAAGGATCTAGGAATTTTAATAAACAGCAAACTAAGCTGCAAAAAACAGTGTCAGGCAGCTGCTGCCAAGGCCAATAAGATAATGGGTTGCATCAAAAGGGGCATAGATTCCCGTGATAAGAACATAGTCCTACCACTTTACAAATCACTAGTCAGACCACACATGGAGGACTGTGTACAGTTCTGGGCTCCTGTGAACAAGGCAGACATAGCAGAGCTGGAGAGGGTCCAGAGGAGGGCAACTAAAGTAATAACTGGAATGGGGCAACTACAGTACCCTGAAAGATTATCAAAATTAGGGTTATTCACTTTAGAAAAAAGACGACTGAGGGGAGATCTAATTACTGTGTATAAATATATCAGGGGTCAGTACAGAGATCTCTCCCATCATCTATTTATCCCCAGGACTGTGACGAGGGGACATCCTCTGCGTCTGGAGGAAAGAAGGTTTGTAAACAAACACAGAAGAGGATTCTTTACGGTAAGAGCAGTGAGACTATGGACTCTTTACGGTAAGATCAGTGAGACTATGGAGCTCTCTGCCTGAGGAGGTGGTGATGGTGAGTACAATAAAGGAATTCAGGAGGGGCCTGGATATATTTCTGGAGCGTAATAATATTACAGGCTATAGCTACTAGAGAGGGGTCGTTGATCCAGGGAGTTATTCTGATTGCCTGATTGGAGTTGGGAAGGAATTTTTTATTCCCCTAAGGTGGGGAAAATTGGCTTCTACCTCACAGGTTTTTTTTTGTTGCCTTCCTCTGGATCAACTTGCAAGATGACAGACCGAACTGGATGGACAAATGTCTTTTTTTGGCTTTATGTACTATGATACTATGTAAATAAAAAGCTATCAAAAAGTTGTGTGTACTCCATAATAGAACCAATTATAAAGCTCAGTTGAAAGAAAAATAAAATGTATGGTTGTCAGAAAATGGCTGCACTGGTGTCCAGAGGCTGATCAATAACAACATGGCGACACTAAAACCATTCCACCTAAATTTTCCCTCCAATAACCACATGGCACTCCTTCTCTTCTGATACCTGCCGTGTACCCAAACAGCAATTCACAACCATATATTGGGCATCAGAAGAACATGCTAAACATAATTTGTGGTGGTTTTCTCCTGTTACCCCTTGTAAAAATAAAAAAATGCTAATCTTATGCAACATTTTATTGGAAGAAATTTAAATGTTCATTTTCACACCCACGTGTCTCTAAATTCTATTAAAAGCCAGTGAGATCAAAGTGGTCAGTACACCGGCCAACCTGCAAGGAAAGGGACAGGCAGTGCACAGCTACAGAAATGGAAGGTAAGAGTCCCGAAACAACACACCCTTACCTGCCACAGCAACATGGACAACCAGAGCCCCATGCAGACAGGATGCATGGCGTCCCCCAACATAGCTGCACACTGACTTGTGGTTCCCCCTCCGAGGAACCCTGAGACCTCCTGCCGGAAGCACAACACACAGGGAACATATCTAGAAAACATGCTTGACTACAGACACCAACAGACCAGACATGTAACAACTAGTGATGAGCGGCAGGGGTCATATTCGAATTTGCGATATTTTGCGAATATTTTATAGAATATTCATCGAATATTCACAAATTTGAATATTCGTTATATTCTACGATTTTTTTTACTCGAAAAATCGGCAAGGTAATGATTGTGTAATATGCAAATTTCTGTAATTCGAATTTTTGGATTCACATTTTTATTGCAAATTTTTCTACTTACAACTATTTTTTTCGAATATTCGCTATATTGCTATAATATTTGTATATAAATATTTGTAATATTCTAAAACAAGAATATATAGCAATATAGCGAATATTCGAAAAAAACAAATATAGAGCAATTTAGCTAATATAGTGCTATAATCTTTTTTTTTATAGTTGTAATTTTTTTCCAATCTGAACTTCAGATGAGAAAAAAATTACAACTATTAGACAAAGAAGATTATAGCACTATATTAGCTAAATTGCTCTATATTCGTTGTTTTTTTCGAATATTCGCTATATTGCTATATATTCATGTTTTAGAATATTACGAATATTTGAAAAAACAAAGTTATAGCAATATAATGAATATTCGAAAACAAAAATGAATATGGAGCAATTTAGCTAATATGGTGCTATAATCTTCTTTGTCTAATAGTTGTAATTTTTTTCTCATCTGAAGTTCTGATTGGAAAAAAATTACAACTATAAAAAAAATGATTATAGCACTATATTAGCTGAATTGCTCTATGGGTTAATTAAACATGCTAAAATTTAACACTCTAAAATTAATAAAATTATTAAAACACTTAAATACAGTAGTAAATTATAATGGATTACAGTAGTTCTCTGAATTTAAACCAGAGCTTCAGGGTCTTTTATATGGTACAGTAGTGTCTCTCCAAAGGGTTAATTAACCCAATCAATATCCCAATAGATGATACTTCGATAGTGAAGGTGGATCTGATATTCAGATACAGTCTTTTAAATAGTCACTTGTATCTTTGCGGCTTGATCGCCACTTCACATATAATATCGCTACAATGTCACTGCCTGTTTGCAAGAATAAGCCGGAGCTGTTTTACTCACTGTTTTAGATGGAGTAGTGCTGGTTTTTATTGCATCACTGGTGGCGTCCCACGTGTGATGGAGTTCTTTACAGGCTGCGATGTATTGTGATTTGATTTCCACAGGACTTATAAAGGATTCGGGATCCTCGGTGATCGTATACAACTGTGCTGTATTGGAGATCAGCTGGTAGTGTATTCTTTCAGCGCTTTTAGTTGGCATCTCGCAGGGTTAAACCTCACCAGGAAATACTCTCCAGAAAAGCAGGTATCCGACTTTTCTTTACTTTTAAAGACGAAAATTCACCGATCCCTCTCCTCTTTCTTTTCTTTAAGCGCTTTTAATCCTCCGGTTCTGTACTTTATTTCATGGGATTAATTACCATACGCGTTTCGGAGTGAGCTACGACCCCTTCTTCAGTGGCCAAAGGAGCAAAGCTCCAACACCAACAAAGGCCAGAGTACAACTGACTCCAGGAGAAGTGGAGCAAAGCCCATACATGCTGCGACAACAACGCGTTGCTCCTGGCAACCAGCATGTACGGCTAATTTGTCATGGCGCACAACAAAGACCGTGACAGTATCGTTTCGAAAATGGGGTAACATTTTGGGGGATTCTACTGTATCGGCACCCTAGTGTGCCTTCAAATTTAACATGGTGTCCAAAAACCATTCCAGAAAAATCTGCCCTTCAAAAACCATTTGGCGCTCCTTCCCTTCTGAGCCTTGACGTGTGCCCATAGATCAGTTTACAACCACACATGGGGTGTTTCTGTAAACTGCAGAATCAAGGTAACAAATATTGAGGTTTGTTTGGTAAATTGAATAATTTAAAGTAGACATATGGGGAATGTTAATTACTACTTCATGAGGTTATATCACTATCTGTCTTAAAAGCAGAGAAATTCAAATTTACAAAATAGTGGATTCTTCCAAATATTACACTAATAAGGATATTTGTTTTATAAATAAAGGTAAAATATATTGACTTTCAAATTTACCTTTAATATAAAGTACATTGTGTTACAAGAAACCAAACTCAGAATGGCTTGGATAAGTAAAAGCATTCCCAAGTTATTACCACACAAAGTGACACATATCAGATATGCAAAAAATGGCTCTGTCAGGAAGGTGAAAAATGGCTGAAGGGGTTGAAGTCAAGGAACAACATATCAGGGTGTAATGCAAGAACTCTCAGCTGGGTATTTACAGTATCTAGTCTGGCACCCTCTACAAACTGTTTTTTTTTTTTTGTGTGGATGGGGTCAAGTACCTCATGTGAACCTACAGTATGTGCCTGATGGCACACAGAGCTTCCTGGAGGAACATCTTGAAGGTTTTCACCCACCTTTTGTTTGTGGATAAAGAAATGCATTTTTAACTTTGATAATGTGTGCCTGTCAAACATGCTGGCAAGTCTGTCTAAATTTTGGTCAGCAGTACGCTTCTCAGAATTAGGCCATGACTTAACCTCCCTGAGGGCTGCTCCCTCCAATTGACCAAACATAGCGACGTTCTGTTCATCATTGAGGGAAATCATCTTGTAAATGGCACTCATTTGATCTCTAAAGTCTTTGAGGCCTGCAGGCTCTCCTCCATATTTCAGTAACCATGTTGTACCAAAAAGTATGGTACCGACAAGGATATTGTTGGAGAAGGGCTAGAGCCAGTCAGGACTAGCAAAAAAATACAGGCAAGGCATAGGGGTAGCTTTTCCAGTCTCATCCTGGGCAGAAGAAGGGTTTGATGCTGAGTGAAGTCCTCAGCTAGTTGTCCCTCTCTCTGTTAGAAGGCTGATAACCTGGTCAGAGACTGGTCACCCAGGATCTGTGGCAGAGTATCCCCATCTCAGTGTTTTCTCAATTGTGTGGCAGAGTCTCCTTTTCTAAGCACTGTTCCCTAACTGCAGCACACTAGGGGCTCTGACTGCTCTCCTTATATACAGTTTCTAGCTGAACTTGAACCTTTTGGTGGGAAGGGTGGAGTGGAGAAACACAACCCAAAACAAATACAATGTTACAATTCTGGTCTCTCACAAACTTACATTAGAGCTTCAATGATACTCAATGGCAATGACACAGCAGTTTTTCCAGACCAAAACAGGTTTTTAGGCGTAATAACATAGCAGCACCTGGCATTCAAAAGTTCAGTCTGTCTGGATTTGGTAGTAAACAAGTCTGTTTTTTCCATCCAAAACATGGTCTTCTTTAATTACTATAGTTACCAGCTTTTAATTATTATCTAGAAAGTCCCAAAAGTCTCTGAGCTTTCATTAACAGTACTGTGCAAATACAGTGCAACTGAGCAGGATATATATCACAACAAACATTAACCCTTTAAAGTGAAATGAAGTAAGGAATAGATGACTTTGCGTAGAGGAAACAGACAAATGTCCACAAATGTCCAGACTTACAAGTATCACTGCTCCAGGGCACTACATATGTTTATGACTTCATTCTAGCAAGAGCAGGAATGGTTGGGAATGGTTGGTAACAGGAATGGAACTTACCATTCCATTCCTCCCCTCTTGGTAGGAGTGGGCTAGTCCTGATTCATACCAGGAGGGGGAGTTCCAGGTCAGACAGCAAGGAGTGAAGAAGCACATGGCAGGGTTCCTAGAGGGATATTTAGGAACCATATCCAGTTCTCCTGTGAGATGATCTCTCCAGAGAGACCATCAGAATTCAGAACGCAACCATCAGTGTGAGAAGACAGCAGAATGATCAGTGTAATTACAGCTTTACAGACACTGGTACATCATCACGTACCTAAGCAACCACCAGACAAGACAAACATCAAGCCATTATTACAGTGGAACCCCTATATCCACAAGTGCATACTAGTGCCAATCAATCGCTACACAACGAGCCACCATACCTCCTCATCTGGTGCCAAAATCTGTGCTTTGTACTAAGTACTGCTGTATGTGCCACAAGTTATATTTTGCACTAGGTAATGATAGACAGTTATACATTCACTGCTGACCTGATTCTTCAATGATGACAAGGACATCCTGATGGAGTACACCATAAAACAGCAACATCTCATCAGGGGCACTACCACTGTTATCCTCTGCTTTGGCTCCTCGAGGGCTTGGCGCAGTTATTCTGAGAAAGGCGATACGTTGAACGCACTGCACCTGCAGCAGCTGGCCAGGTACATACTGTAAGTACCTGATGCATTTATTAATGCTGAGAGCATCAAATTATTTTGTACCAAGCTGGCAGCCGTGAGGGGAGCTTGGGACAGCCCCTGGGCATCGGCCCACTGTCAGCCCCTGCGGACGTTTGTACTTGATGGCTCTGTGCAAAGTAGATACTGCATGTTGTGTTTAGAGGACAACTTTTTTAAATGTTAACTGTGTAATGAATGATGATGTCACCTCTGCTAATAAAACAATGTGTTTTGTCTTTGCAGCTCTACAGAAGGCGAGCCCTAATGTCAGCTATGCCCTTGGATCCCTGCTGGCCACTGATGCTGAGCATGGCTATCTACTAAAATGGCGGGTACACCAGATGCCTCTCAGCATGATTCACACCAGTGAGCAGAAACTGGCCTACATCGCCAATGAGCTGGATAACATTGGAGGGGGGGACGATGGCCTGGTGATTGTCATAAACTGCAACGCGCACTTTGTCTCATTCCCAGTAACATTTTATCTGCAGAGGATAAGAAATATCCGTAATGCTGTTGTCCGGTTATTGAAGCGAAGCCCCCAGACCAAGGTCATTATCAAATCAGGGAACACCGGCTTCCGATATGAAATCGCCAGTGACTGGCTGTCCTTCCAGCTGGACACCCTAATGAGGGCCGTCTTCTCAGGACTTCCAGTCGCATTATTAGATGCCTGGCAGATGACCTCCTGCCATTACCTGCCCAAAGACCTTCACCCTAAGGAAATCATAATCAAGAACATGGTGGACTCAATGCTCTCCTACATTTGTCCAGAATAGGTTGGTACAGACAACATTGTGACCGGAATCCTCATCATCTTTGTTAGGACATAGGACTACAACCTCCACCCTGACTGTGTCCAAGAGAGACTTCACCCAGCTGTTCTGTACAGTATATTGTGGTGTGAAAAAAACAAAACACATGTTTACTGCTCCTAATCAAGGTGACCGGATGCTTTTGACTGTCCATGCATGCTTGGTTCGATGAGAGTATTGTAGGTACAGTATTTTAAATGGGGAGAGAGAAGAAAGCTGCTGGCATACAATTCTGGCTATATCTTGGGAGAATAAAAGGGTTGAGTGCAAAAAAATTGTACCATTAATACATTTATATTAAGGGCGAGTGAATCAATTAATAAAGAACTAGATTTGTTATGAATTTTATAGAAATTACCCCGTCAAACAAACCCAAAGTTTTTCAGCTTTGCTTCAGACGAAGCGGGTGTGTAAAAGGGTGTGCATCGTCATTTTACTACGCATGTTGGCAGGCAAAACCTCAAGAAGAAGGATGCCCACATGACCCTGGGAGGAAGTGTGGGGGGGGGGGGGTGGGGGGGTTGCCCTGATTAGTTCAGAGGCAAAAAAACAGCATCATCAATCATCAGAGGTGGCAGGAGGTAGGGAGAGGCCTGTGCAGAATGATCAGATGTGGATGAGTCTATGCAGTGTACAGAGGACAAGCAAGCAGCTCTTCTAGAGTAACAGGGACAGTGTAGGGACAATATAGAAAGAAATGATTGAGAGTCGTTGATCAGGGAAAGCTTTGAGGAAGTAAGGGGCTTGGGCACAGTGCTTAATAATACAGCTGCTGCAGAACCTCGTTCTTGCTGTTCTGTGCTACAAAACCAGCCACCTGCAAGAAAAACAATACCTGTATACCAGATTTGTAACTTTTCATTTAAGAAAGTTTTCATCAAGCCTCACGGTAACATGTCTGGAATATGGAAGAGATTAAAACAAAAGACCCAGACCTTGTTCTCCCAGAGCCAGAATGTGGGTAGTAACCACTACCAGCCATCAAGATAGTAGGAGTAGCAGGCCGCAGTTCTCCAAAGCTTTTCCAAAAGGTGCAACATTATTAGGACAAAGAGGATGAGACTGTGCACTGGATGCCTCACCCCTCCTCTCAGTCACAGCAGGATGACATGGAGGTGATTTCTGAGTCTGACACTGTGCCTTGGAGCCAGGGATCACAGCATTCCTCCTGCTCCTCCTTCTGGCAGCCCCACAGAAGAATTTCAGTTGCATCCTCTCTGCTTTCACTGCCCCCTCCTAGTGGGGCCTCTTTTTTTTGCTAAGAGGCAACAAATCCCCCACCACGTTGTAAGGCAAATAATTAAGCAACTGAGGCTCCCTGTTGATGACTTGTGTGAGATCAGTCAGCGTTTGGACTACCATGAGGATGAGGTTCAGGAGGAGGCAGGTACCTCATGCATAGTTGTGTTGGTGGTATTATTCATGGCATTTATTTCCACAGTGGTGGTGGTAAGGGCAGTGAACACAGAGCAGGAAATCAGGAGGGGGTCAAGGAGCTTACGAATAAATATCACAGTCTTAGGCCTCATTGACACGGACGTTTTTTTTGCGGTCCGCAAAAACGGGTTCCGTAGTTCCGTGATCCGTGTCCGTTTTTTCTTCCGTGGGTCTTCCTTGATTTTTGGAGGATCCACGGACATGAAGGAAAAAGTCGTTTTGGTGTCCGCCTGGCCGTGCGGAGCCAAACGGATCCGTCCTGACTTACAATGCAAGTCAATGGGGACGGATCCGTTTGACGTTGACACAATATGGTGCAATTGCAAACGGATCCGTCCCCCATTGACTTTCAATGTAAAGTCAGGAGTCCCTATTATGCCATCGGATCGGAGTTTTCTCCAATCCGATTGTATATTTTAACTTGAAGCGTCCCCATCACTCAGATCCGACAGTATATTCTAACACAGAGGCGTTCCCATAGTGATGGGGACGCTTCAAGTTAGAATATACTACGAACTGTGTACATGACTGCCCCCTGCTGCCTGGCAGCACCCGATCTCTTACAGTGGGCTGTGATCCGCACAATTAACCCCTCAGGGGCTGCCAGGCAGATCAGGGGCTGCCAGGCAGCAGGGGGCAGACCCCCCTCCCCAGTTTTAATTTCATTGTTGGCCAGTGCGGCCCCCCTCCCTCCCTCTATTGTATTAATTTCATTGATGGCCAGTGTGCGGCCCCCCTCCCTCCCTCTATTGTATTTATATCATTGGTGGCCAGTGTGCGGCCCCCCTCCCTCCCTCTATTGTATTTATATCATTGGTGGCCAGTGTGCGGCCCCCCTCCCCCCCATCATGGGTGGCAGCAGAGAGTTCCGATCAGAGTCCCAGTTTAATCGCTGGGGCTCCGATCGGTAACCATGGCAACCAGGATGCTACTGCAGTCCTGGTTGCCATGGTTACTTAGCAATAATAGAAGCATCATACTTACCTGCTGCGCTGTCTGTGACCGGCCGGGAGCTCCTCCTACTGGTAAGTGACAGGTCTGTGCGGTGCATTGCCTAATGATCTGTCACTTACCAGTAGGAGGAGCTCCCGGCAGGTCACAGACATCGCAGCTCGCAGGTAAGTATGATGCTTCTAATATTGCTAAGTAACCATGGCAACCAGGACTGCAGTAGCGTCCTGGTTGCCATGGTTACCGATCAGAGCCCCAGTGAATAAACTGGGACTCCGATCGGAACTCTCCGCTGCCACCAATAATCGGGGGGAAAGGGGGGGAGAGGGGAGGCCGCACTGGCCACCAATGAAATGAATACAATAGAGGGAAGGAGGGGGGCCGGGGGGGCCGCACTGTCCACCAATGAAATTAATACAGTAGAGGGAGGGAGGGCGGCACCTGAGGGGTTAATTGTGCGGATCACAGCCCCCTGTAAGAGATTGGGTGCTGCCAGGTAGCAGGGGGCAGTCTTGTACACAGTTTGTAGTGTATTCTAACTAGAAGCGTCCCCATCACCATGGGAATGCCTCTGTGTTAGAATATACTGTCGGATCTGAGTTTTCACAAAGTGAAAACTCAGCTCTGAAAAAGCTGATCTTCGGATCCGTCTGTATGAAAGTAGCCTACGGCCACGGACCACGGACGCGGATGACAATCTTGTGTGCATCCGTGTTTTTTCACGGACCCATTGACTTGAATGGGTCCGTGAACCGTTGTCCGTCAAAAAAATAGGACAGGTCGTATTTTTTTGACGGACGGGAAACGCGGATCACGGACGCGGATGAACAATGGTGCATTTTCCGAGTTTTCAACTGACCCATTGAAAGTTAATGGGTCCACAGAAAATCACGGAAAACGGCACAACGGACACGGATGCACACAACGGTTGTGTGCATGAGGCCTTAGAGAAGTGGTGGGGAGGGTGAAGAGTCTGATGATTATTTGGAGGGCTGAAGAGGAGGCAATATCTGAGGAGGAGGGTGGTGGAAGCGGCAGCAATAAAGAGCAAAAGCGACTTATGACCCGAGTCTCATAAAGAACTGGTGATGAGGCTGATACTGTGAGTACAGAAGGCCCAAAACGGGCTGTCGTTAGCTCTGTGTGAGTATCTCCCATCTGTAAGTCTTTCTCATTGCTTTAGGAAGACAGAAGCATTGTCCTCTGCTAGACCTGCAAGAGTAAAATTAGCTGTGGGCAGGCAGACACAAACATAGGCACCTCAGCTCTATTGGACCACATGAAGTGGCGTTAACCCATCCCGTGGGCAAACAGAGGTGGCCGCCAGCTATCGCATGAAGAGTTTCCGACTTCTTCCGTATCCTTTCCTGCCCCCCGGCCTCATCCACATGGAGCAGTTTCTTTTTGTCATTGTTATCATCAGTTACCGCTCCCCTCACTTAGATTCCCCTTCCTCCGCTCCGTATATATAATCTCTGTAAGTGGTGGATTTAACATACGGTATATGTAGGTAAGGCTGCCGTGCAGCCTGTATTTGTGGGAGGGGCATAGGCCCCGCCCCTTGGCTATTAAATCCCACGGAGTGCAAGGGACGGGACGTGCAGCCAGGTACATGGTACTTCCGGTCACGTCTGGTTCCTGCACGTCCCGCTCCCTTAAGCCTCGATCCGGGTAAGTAGTTGGATCGGCTTCGCCTCGTCCGGGTCAGGTAAGCAACGTGTATCCGATGCCAGCAGGCCGGTCGGATCCTTGCCACGGTACGGGGGCAGGCGGACAGCGGCTCTAATCCTAACCACACCGGGGACGCCGCAGACACGCGGGGGGGGGAGTTGGGGCCGGAACTCCACACCTCACCTCTGGTTCAGGCCGGGCGGCGCTGGCTGTTCGCGGACGGGCGGGTGGTCCGGGGGCGGCCGCGTGTGCCGGTTGCTAGGCACGCTCGGCGGCTCCGCCCCTGGTCACGCTCGGCCTATGTTGGTAACCCCGCCGCCGGCCGGGGCCCTGCGGGTGCAGTCACAGAGGCGCACGTACACCAGCACGTGCACATCACTATGCACGTGGCTGGTACAGGGGAGCGTCACCCTGTTTCAGTGTTCCACATACGGTGCCCACATTACTGAACTTCGGTCAATACCATGTCAATAGCATTATGTCTGGGCTCAGCTCACTTAGGGGCACAGTCACCCAGCATCACATACCTATAGATCTGCGTCTAGTTTCTTTAGGTAAGGTGGTGCAGTTGAGACAGTCTACCTGGGCATGTATTCATTGTAATTCAGGGAACCTAGACATGTATTCATTGTGCACATTCTCATTATGTTCCCTGAATCGCATACGGCGGCCACCCCCTGACCCGGTTACCCACGGGTCAGAGTACTCCCGGTGTCACCAAGGCACTGGGGTCGCCAAACCTCGCAAGTGTACGTTTTTATGTTGCAGGGTTTTTCAGCTGTGAATTCCTGGAATCAGTCGGGGGTCATACGTTCCCCGAACCGCTCAGGCGCTTGTGTTTGTGGTATTTCTTGAAGCACGCCTGTGCTCTGGCTTCCCTGAATCGCTCAGGTTTTGTTCCCTGTTTCGCTCAAATGTCATGTTTTCCCCCGAATCACAGGTGTCACGTGCCCGGAATCGCAGGTCACGTTCCCAAAATCGCTCGTGTCATGTCTTCCCTGAATCGCTCAGGTTATGTTTCTCCAACTCTCAGGTGTCATGTCCCCAAGAATTGCATGTGTCATGTCTTTCCTGAGTCCCTCAGGGTTATGTTTTCTCTAAATTGCAGGTGTCTGGTCCCCAAGAATTGCAGGTGTCATGTCTTCCCTGAATCGCTCAGGGTTATGTTTTTTCTCCAAATCACAGGTGTCAGGTCCCCAGGAATCGCAGGTGTCATGGCTTCCCTGAATCGCTCAGGGTTATGTTTTTCTCCAAATCGCAGGTGTCATGTCCCCAGGAATCGCAGGTGTCATGTCTTCCCTGAATCGCTCAGGGTTATGTTTTCTCCAATTCACCCTGTTCCCATTTTTCCCAGAGCTGTATCCCATGCTGGGTGTATCTGAATAAGATCACTGATCACGGCGCTGGGATATGTGGGCTGGGAATTGTTGGCAGGAGCTGTTCCAGAATATTCATTTTACTAAACACCTTTCTCACTCTTTTCATACACACATCATATTGGTGGCAATACGTGACAGTTACGTCATGCCTCCATAGTTGTATCTGAGGCCATGTCCATAGCTCCTGCAACCCCGGTGGTCTGTTGGGCCGTGGAGCACACTACCGGAGTTACCTTATCAGGCATGTATAGATAAGACCGCTCCATGTGGTCCATTTGAATACATCTTACCAGGATCCAACAGGTATCCGGTGGGTTCTAACATTGCCATTGGTCAGCCGGTATTGTGGACTTGTGGGGCTCTCCGTGCTGGGGCAGCAGTTGCCTGCGTCCTGTGGCTCCGGCGGGAAAGCTGGGCTGGCCCGGCCCTGCTAAAAAAAAAAAAAAAAAAAAAAGTTCCGCCATACAGTTACATTGTTGTGATGCATCATCATATTTCAGTGGCTTCGTTCTGGTCGGTTATCTGACGCTTGACACCATTCCAAGGATTCCCGTACGTACAGTAGGTGGTACGTTCTGATTTTACATACGGGTATGTTATGTGTCACTGTCACAGTGGGTTTGGCCGTAGGCACGTTCTCACGTCTCCCACTCACGAGAGGTGGCCAGCCGGGGTTCCTTGGTGGCGTACTCACCTACGTTGTTTTACGTCAGCTTGGGTTTCAAGTCATGTTATGTCCGCCGCTCCGGTGGCATGTTGTCCCGCTTGGCAAGTCCAGGTTGTCATACTCGTCTCTCTCGTTGCTCGTCTGCTTGAAGCGTTCAGGCAGTGTTCTGTCAGCCACCCCGGTGTCACATGATACTGCCTGGAACATCCAGGTTGTCACTTTGTCTATTATGGTACGTCTGCTTGAAGCGTTCAGGCAATGTTACGTCCGCCACTCCAGTGGCACGTGGTCCTGCCTGGAACGTCCAGGTTGTCACTTTGTCTATTGTGGTACATCTGCTTGAAGCGTTCAGGCTATGTTACGTCCGCCACTCCTGTGGCACGTGGTCCTGCCTGGAACGTCCAGGTTGTCACTTTGTCTATTGGGGTACATCTGCTTGAAGCGTTCAGGCTATGTTACGTCCGCCACTCCTGTGGCACGTGGTCCTGCCTGGAACATCCAGGTTGTCACTTTGTCTATTGTGGTACATCTGCTTGAAGCGTTCAGGCTATGTTACGTCCGCCACTCCTGTGGCACGTGGTCCTGCCTGGAACGTCCAGGTTGTCACTTTGTCTATTGTGGTACATCTGCTTGAAGCGTTCAGGCTATGTTACGTCCGCCACTCCAGTGGCACGTGGTCCTGCCTGGAACGTCCAGGTTGTCACTTTGTCTATTGTGGTACATCTGCTTGAAGCGTTCAGGCTATGTTACGTCCGCCACTCCAGTGGCACGTGGTCCTGCCTGGAACGTCCAGGTTGTCATAGTCGTCTCTTGTGGCATGTCTGCTTGAAACGTTCGGGCAATGTTACGTCGTGGTCCTGCCTGTTAAACGTCCAGGTTGTCTTACTCATCGCCCTTGTTGTACGTCTGTCTGAAGCGTTCAGGCAATGTTACGTCCGCCGCTCCGGTGGCATGGTGTCCTGTCTGAATATGTCCAAGGGGTCTTTCTCTCCAATCTTGGCACACATCCGCCATAGCAGCATGCATGACTTTGCAGCACCCCCGGGGGGCTTGTCCCCTGGTTGGTCTGCTCGTCAGTCCTCATCATTGTTTGCCTGAAGCGTTCAGGCCATGTTTTTCTTTACCCTTAGGGGCAGGCTGCACGGCCTGATGCAACCAGGTCGGTAATATTTCCAGTGCACTAAGATGTTCATACATTGTTCTTTGTTTATACAGCAGCACGTTGTGGGGTCTCAGTGCCGTCGTCCTTCCTTAAACAAGGCCTCCATCTCGGTCAGTGGGTACGGGCCTCCGGTACGGTATCTGTTCCATTCTCATCAAATTCCATAACCAGGTGAGTATCGGTTCTGACCCTTGTGGCACATGCCAGTCCATTTTTCATGCCGCAGGATGGTGCCCCAACGAGGCGGCCGTTTAGCCAGACAGAGCCTTCCAGGGACTTCGGGGGTCCCCAGGGGCCCGGCCCTCATGGACAAGTTTGGTAGGCCGATTGTGTATCTGGGCAAGAGCCAGATGTGCAATAAGTTCAACTTCGTCTCTCTCGTTGCTCGTCTGCTTGGAACGTTCAGGCACTATTCTGTCAGCCACTCCGGTGTCACATGTTGTCACTTTGTCTATTGTGGTACGTCTGCTTGAAGCGTTCAGGCAATGTTGCGTCCGTCACTCCTGTGGCATGTGGTCCTGCCTGGAACTCCAGGTTGTCACTTTATTTATTGTGGTACGTCTGCTTGAAGCGTTCAGGCAATGTTGCGTCCGCCACTCCGGTGACATGTGGTCCTGCCTGGAACTCCAGGTTGTCGCTTTATTTATTGTGGTACGTCTGCTTGAAGCGTTCAGGCAATTTTTACGTCCGCCACTCCTGTGGCACATTGTCCTGCCTGGATCTCCAGGGTGTCTTTTCGTCTCATGTCGTACGTCCGCTTGAAGCGTTCAGGCGTTATTGTGGTGGTCACTCCGGTAACAGGTGGTCCTGCCTGGAACGTCCAGGTGGCCATAATCGTCTCCTGTTGCACGTCTGCTTGCAGCGTTCAGGCAAAGTATGTCTGCCACGCCGGTGGCACGTGGTCCTGCCTGGTACGTCCAGGTTGTCTTGCTTGTCTATTGTTGCACGTCTGTCTGAAGCGTTCAGGCAATGTCGCGTCAGCCGCCTCGGCGGCATGGTGTCCTGTCTAAGTACGTCCAACAGGCCATGGCAGACCTGTCAATGTGGAGCACATTCATGTCCTCGTGGAACGGCGTGAGCTTGTTCATTCCCCCTCGTGACCCGTCCTCTCCCACGGTCTATTCTGACGCGGCCGCATCCAAGGGCTTTGCAGCCATTTTTGGCAACCACTGGCTTGCCGGTGCCTGGCCGTCCCAGATGGCAGCGGCCCATGTATGGGGCCACGATTGGTCAGACTCAAGGGTGTTATTCATCACCGAGAGTCAGGACTTGGTTGACATCATCTGCAATGGCAGAGGAAAATCCCCTAAGATCATGGCTCTCATGCGTAGGCTGGTTTGGTTGTCCATGGTGCATAAGTGTTTGCATTGAGTGCTCCCACATTCAGGGTTCCAGGAATACTGCTGCTGATGCGCTGTCCCAGTTTAACGTCAATATCTTTTTCAGAACATACCACTCGCAGACGCAACAGGGGCAGGCGTTCCAGCGTATAGTGACCTGGTGTGGAATTAACATCATTGGTCAGCACAGCAAAGGACCTGTGGCACCAGAGCCTGTCTGAGAATACAGTCAGGAACTATCGCACGGGCTGGAATCTGTATGGAGAATTTGCCGTAAATCATCCACAGGGCAATGTGGATGACTTGTCATTCATAATGGCTTTCATCGCGCATTGCCATGCCGACCTCGGACTCGCTCACAATACCATCCGCCTGTATTTGGCGGGGGTTCAACATCAGTTCACGTTGGTCAATCCGGCCCGGATCTCTTTCTTTACATCGCAGGCCATCAAGGCCACGCTTCGGGGCATTGAGAAAGCCGGTGCAAGTAGGCCGGTGGTCCGTCAACCTATGTCCGGCTCCTTGTTCAGGCAGTTGTCCTTGGCTCTGGGTGGTGTTCCTTTTGGGCCCTTGGTTAGCACAATCATTGAAGCCGCCCTTTACCTAGGGTTTTACGGGTTCCTTCGACCGGGGGAATTCACCACTTCCGTCCGGAACGGCTGTCATCTCCAGAAGCAGCACTTGACCTGGCATCACGACCTGTTGGTTCGAAGCATTCCGTCTACTAAGACCGCTCAGACAGGGCCTCCAACCCTGGTATCATTCTACCCCTCGCTCAACGACGGGTGCCCGGTCAAGGCGCTGCGACAATTGTCTGTGGCCCTGCAGGTGGCGGTAGCAGACAGTCCTCTACTTCCCTTCAAGGGAGGGCCGTTGTCCACGCCCCAGTTCATGTCACACGTATGCTCATTGATGGCGGGGTTAGGTCAGGACCCGAAGGGCATCTCGGGCCACTCCTTTTGTATTGGGGGCTGCCTCTGCGGCAGCTAGGCACCAGATTCCTCCGCATGTCATCAAGTGCATAGGGCGCTGAAGGTCGTCGTGTTTTTCTAGATACGTTCCAAATCCTCAGTCAGAGGTCCGTAATGCTTTCTGTTCTCTGGCCCTGTAACAGTACAACAAAGTGTCTGTCCGTATGGTTGGGTCTCCTTTTTGGCCCCTTTTAGGCCTATCCTCGTTACAGGCTTCCGGCATTAACCAGCCAGAGGTTGGCGCTAGTTCCTACGTCCAGGGGCCGTCGCCCTGACCACAAATATATATATATACACAGGAAAGCCCAGGTTTCGTTCACTGTGCAACCTACTTATCCGTATTTTAAAGTAATACCTAACTAACAAGCACATGGATTTTATTTGGTTAACACCGAAGCTTGATCCCCTGATGACATCAGAGAAAGCCCATAAATATCCCTCGCTTCCCTACCAGCGTTAGGTTGACCCCAATACCCCTGAAGAAGCTGCAGTATGTGGCAAAACATGTCATGGGGCTGAACTTGAAATAGTTTTAAACTATGGACAGGCGACAGAGTGTGAATTGTATACCGCTCGGGGGCTCCTCTGCAGCAGAACAGAATGCAAATAAAGCGATGCTGCTGATTTCCTATATCTGAATGTCTCCATTCATTTCACTCGAGATGTAGGGGGTCATTTCTTAAGACTAGGCATGAGCGAATCGACTTCAGATGAAACATCCAAAGTCGATTTACATAAAACTTTGTTTCAATACTGTACGGAGCGAGCGCTCTGTACAGTATTAGAATGTAATGGCTCCATTGAGCCTAATTACTTCAGAAATTTATTTCCACCAAGAAGTCCCAAACCGGTCCTCCCATACAGATCCGCTTCTTTGAGTCCGAAAACGCCTGGTGTCCGGTGGTGGTACTCCGACGTCTCCTAGATTCCACCCCATCTCCAGATCCAGAGTCTCCTTTGCTTCCATTCCAAGGGAAACCCCTATCCACGCCACAGTTCGTCTCACACATCAGATCCCTGGTCGCAGGGTTGGGGGTGGACCCCAAAACTATATCGGGACATTCCTTCCACATCGGAGCTGCCTCAGCAGCTTCCAAGCACGGGACGCCTCCGCACGTCATTCGTCACATGGGTAGGTGGAGATCTGCCTGTTTCTCCCGGTACATTCTGGATCCGCTGACTTAAACCCGCCAGGTATTCCGTTCCTTGGTTTTGTAAACATGTTCTAACATGCATTAAACAAACAGCACTTCCCCTACCCCGTGTCTTTTGGCCCTCTTTTAGGCAGGCCCACGTCCCGTGGCTCCAGGCACACACCAGCCACTGTTAGGGCCCCTTCCTGTCACTGTTAGGGCCCCTTCCTGTCACCTTACTGATCGTGGACACAAATAGTTAAGGCTGCGTGCAGCCTGTAATTGTGGGAGGGGCCAGGTCCCCCTTCTTAAACCCCCTCGACCAGTTCACCTCACCGCGCCCGGCTACTCGTACTCCCCCCCCCTTTCCCACCCCTTTCTTTTTACTCCTCCTAGGGTTGGCCCTCTTTTAGGCAGTCCCACGTCCTGTGGCTCCAGGCACACACTAGACACTGTAAGGGCCCCTTCCTGTCACCTTACTGACCGTGGCTGCGGCCACAATGTAAAAAAACATTTCCTGAACTCAGGTTCAGTTCCAAGTGGTACCTTGGTACCGTACCTACGTTCAGGAAATGTTTTTTTTACAGTATGAATTAATTTCTGAAGTTATTATGCAAAGTCTCGCAAAATAATAACTTTGGCCCATCGGAGCCAATACATTCTAATACTGTACGGAGCGCTCACTCCCTTGCTGGCATAGTTTAAGACCATTTTCAACACCATAAAATAGCATAGAAAATGGTAAATGAGATGGGCTGGCTAGCCTCTGTGGGGAAAAGTCATAGATTTTGCAGCAATACCCCTCTGCGACAAAATCTACTCCTTAAACATGCCAAAAAGTGGTCTATATATAAGAACTGTTCCCCGAAATCTGCACAGAAATCTGCAACATAATTCGCACGCACAATATCCATCTGCAACAAAATCCATAGCATAATCCACGATAAAAAACGCAACTTTGCAAAATCTGCACCTGCGACTTTTGTTGCGGAAAGTTCCCTAATAAGCCCACTTCTAGCGGATAGGTGGGGGATTTTAATGACAACTCAGTCGGCACCCATAATCACGCTCGGGTGGCTTCCTATAACACACTGACGGCTCCAGGTCTTTGCTGAGACACTGTTTCAATTTAACCCCTGCTTACAAACACACCTTTGCTTTGAGACAATGGGGCACATTTATAGAGCTCGCCTTTTTGTCGAGTTGCATATTGTCAACTCCTTTCTTTAATTTGTGTCTTTTATTATCTTTTAATAAATCAGGTTTTTAATTTGTGGTTCAAGTCTGACCTCTAGTGGTTGTTACTTGCAAGACAGGTTCAAATTCACTACGACTGGTCTAATTGGTATGCGTATGAAAATGTGGCTGAAAAGTGAGCTGTAATTAGGCGCATGTCTCCATGAAAGAAGGCAAAATGTGGCGCTTCTCACCACTCAAAGCAGAGGCAGAAAGGTACGCCGGCTCTGGTGTAGAGCAGAAATTAGACTGTCTTTACAACTACAGTAATTCAGGCGCAAACAGGTCTGTTGTTGATTTCATGAGCAAAAAGCTGTTTTGAAGTCTCATTTACTAACTGATATTTCCCCCATTTTGGAGGCATTCGCGCCTGGCTAATGCCTCCAAAATGGGGGAAATATCAGTTGGCAAATGAGACTTCAAAACAGCTTTTTGCTCATGAAATCAACAGACACTATAGTAAATGAGCCCCAGTGTTCTCTATAGCAGCTACATACAGCCACCATATAGCCACCACGCCTGGGATTGTGCTCATGACGTAAGCCACTGACATGGTTTCAATTTAAAGGAGTTGCGCCACTAATATGAATGTGTCCCGCCCAGCAGATATCCCTGTTATGTCACTTCCCCAAATATCGCTATTTATGAAAACTGCGTTATTCTGAAGTTATTAGCCGAGCATTGCGTCCTGTGGCCAATCGGCTTCGTTACGTCCTGTAGTGGCTTGTAATACAGGACGCACATGCTCACAGCGCTTCTTGTCCTTACCTACAATAACCTCTCTTCTATGTGCAGGGTCAGTTACGGATGGACAGACAGACAGATAAACATAAGGATGGATTTTGCTCTGCAAATGATGGACATTCACACACGTTGTTACAAATCTGGTTACACAGAGCATTTTGAAAATGCGACTTGGAATGTCATGTATGTCGTGTGTAATGGCAGACCTTTCTGCAAGCCAGTATACTTGTTTTTTAAAAAGCCTTACATAACTACATTAATGATGTGTGACATGCAGGGGCCACGTGTTATTTCCCCCAGGTCCAGCACGACCACAATGTTGGGCCATTTCGCTGATGCACTTTAGCAAGTGATCGGCTGTGTGGGTACTCTCACCGGATGGCATGGTGTCACTTTACACATTTGATAAGAAGGAGGGGAAGAAGGCGTGACGCTCTGCCCTGCTGCTGTTGGGGATGACAGGATGTCTATGGAGGAGGAGGTTTGATAAGTGCATGGTGTGGGAGCCAGGCAAACACAATCATGGAGATGTCAAAAGGACCTGGCCTTGTTGCTACTGTGCTGAATCACCACTGCCAAGACAAAAACTAATTTAGAGAGCTGTGAAAAACACGTACTATCTCTGCCCATAACATCTGCTCCAAGTGTCCATCGTGGCATACATCTCGTTCTCTGCCATGTGACAGAACAAGGCCGGGATGGCTTTTTAGGAGAAATAATGCTGGCTAGGTATTTCCCAACAAGCACATGCCATCAGCTCCAACGGCAGTGACTGCACCTCCAGCTACACAACCAGGTGGGAGTCAAGCTTGCGCACCAGTGAATTGCTGGGCAAAAAGTATTTTTTCAATGGCAAATGGTGATATATGTCCCTAAAAAATTACTATGTGCCAGAAGGAATGGTAGCACAGAAGTCTTCCTTGATGAATGTAATGAATTAAAGCATAAGGACCTGGAAAGAGGATATTTGAAAGCACCTCTAAAAAAGGTCCAATGGGCAAGACAGACACAACATTGGTACCCACAACTGTTTCTCTGTGGGTGTAAATTCCTCTGCCAGCGCCCGCAACAGCAGAATGCAGCATCTCTCGCAGCAAGGCCCTATTTGATGCTGGTAACATGTCCGCCATTTTGTGTTTCTACCGGGGGTCTAAGTACATTGCCACCCAGTATTGGTCCTTGCCCTTTATACTTTTTATATGGGGGTCCCTCTTAAAAGACTGGAGCATGAAGGCCCCCATTTGCACTAAATTGGAAGCGGTGGAGTGGCCTGACTTCTGCTCATTGCCCAGGAGAATGTCGTCCGTGTTCTCCTTCCCTCATCCACGGACAACACCAGTTTAAAGCATGCTCTTCTTGCTCCTCTTCCTTCCCCCAGGCACCATCCTCCTCTGACTCCTCTTCAGACTCCTGTTGACTTGTGTCAGATAGAGTAGCCCCCTGGGAATTCCTCCAGCATTGCGACTTAATCATCTTCCTGCTCCTGCTCCTTGACAGCTTAATCAATGACACGACACAATGCATGCTCCAGAAAGGAGGCGTAAGGTACGATGTCACTGATGGTGCCCTGGCTGCGACTTACCAGTTTGGTGATCTCAAATGGCCGCAGAAGTCTGCATGCATCGCACATGAGCAGCCACTTGCGCGGTGAAAAAAAAAAGCTCCCCAGAACCTATCCTGCCGCAGAGTTCGTACAGGTAGTCGGCTTCACGTCAGCCACCACTGTAACAGTCCATTGGCATATATTTAAGCCCAGCACCCAGGCAGAGGAGAAAGGTCCCGTAACAGAGAATATGGCTTCATGTCAGCAGAGAATTAGTCTGCATGTCATAGCAGAGAATCAGGCTTCACGTCACCCACCACTGCAACAGTCCATTGTCAGATATTTAGGCGCAGCACCCAGGCAGAGGAGAGAGGTCCCGTAACAGAGAATCTGGCTTCATGTCAGCAGAGAATCAGTCTGCATGTCATAGCAGAGAATGAGGCTTCACGTCACCCACCACTGCAACAGTCCATTTTCATAAATTTAGGCCCAGCACCCAGGCAGAGGAGAGAGGTCCCGTAACAGACAATCTGGCTTCATGTCAGCAGAGAATCAGTCTGCATGTCATAGCAGAGAATCAGGCTTCACGTCACCCACCACTGCAACAGTCCATTTTCATAAATTTAGGCCCAGCACCCAGGCAGAGGAGAGAGGTCCCGTAACAGAGGATCTGGCTTCATGTCAGCAGAGAATCAGTCTGCATGTCATAGCAGAGAATCAGGCTTCACGTCACCCACCACTGCAACAGTCCATTGTCAGATATTTAGGCCCCGGCACCCAGACAGAGGAGAGAGGTCCCGTCACAGACAATCTGGCTTCATGTCAGCAGAGAATCAGTCTGCATGTCATAGCAGAGAATGAGGCTTCACGTCAGCCACTACTGCAACAGTCCATTGTCAGATATTTAGGCCCAGCACCCAGGCAGAGGAGAGAGGTCCCATAGCAGAGAATCAGGCTTCACGTCACCCAACATTGGAACAGTCCATTGGCATATATTTAGGCCCCGGCACCCAGACAGAGGAGAGGTTCATTCAACTTTGGGTAGCCTCGCAATATAATGGTAAAATGAAAATAAAAATAGGATTGAATGAGGAAGTGCCCTGGAGTACAATAATATATGGTTAAGGGGAGGTAGTTAATGTCTAATCTGCACAAGGGATGGACAGGGCCTGTGGGATCCATGCCTGGTTCATTTTTATGAACGTCAGCTTGTCCACATTGGCTGTAGACAGGCGGCTGCGTTTGTCTGTAATGACGCCCCCTGCCGTGCTGAATACACGTTCAGACAAAACGCTGGCCGCCGGGCAGGCCAGCACCTCCAAGGCATAAAAGGCTAGCTCTGGCCACGTGGACAATTTAGAGACCCAGAAGTTGAATGGGACCGAACCATCAGTCAGTACGTGGAGGGGTGTGCACACGTACTGTTCCACCATATTAGTGAAATGTTGCCTCCTGCTAACACGTTGCGTATCAGGTGGGGGTGCAGTTAGCTGTGGCGTGTTGACAAAAGTTTTCCACATCTCTGCCATGCTAACCCTGCCCTCAGAGGAGCTGGCCGTGACACAGCTGCCTTGGCGACCTCTTGCTCCTCCTCTGCCTTGGCCTTGGGCTTTCACTTGTTCCCCTGTGACATTTGGGAATGCTCTCAGTAGCGCGTCTACCAACGTGTGCTTGTACTCACGCATCTTCCTATCACGCTCCAGTGCAGGAAGTAAGGTGGGCACATTGTCTTTGTAGCGTGGATCCAGCAGGGTGGCAACCCAGTAGTCCGCACACGTTAAAATGTGGGCAACTCTGCTGTCGTTGCGCAGGCACTGCAGCATGTAGTCACTCATGTTTGCCAGGCTGTCCAGGGGTAAGGACAAGCTGTCCTCTGTGGGAGGCGTATCGTCATCGTCCTGCCTTTCCCCCCAGCCACGCACCAGTGATGGGCCCGAGCTGCGTTGGGTGCCACCCCGCTGTGACCATGCTTCATCCTCATCCTCCTCCACCTCCTCCTCATCCTCGTCCTCCTCGTCCTCCAGTAGTGGGCCCTGGCTGGCCACATTTGTACCTGGCCTCTGCTGTTGCAAAAAACCTCCCTCTGAGTCACTTCGAAGAGACTGGCCTGAAAGTGCAAAAAATGACCCCTCTTCCTCCTCCTCCTCCTCCTCCTGGGCCACCTCCTCTTCCATCATCGCCCTAAGTGTTTTCTCAAGGAGACATAGAAGTGGTATTGTAACTCTGATAACGGCGTCATCGCCACTGGCCATGTTGGTGGAGTACTCGAAACAGCGCAACAGGGCACACAGGTCTCGCATAGAGGCCCAGTCATTGGTGGTGAAGTGGTGCTGTTCCGTAGTGCGACTGACCCGTGTGTGCTGCAGCTGAAACTCCACTATGAAAGTCCAGCAAGAATGATATCGATAATATAAAGCATAGGGGTAATCATATATAAAACAGAACGTCCAGCAATAGACCCTATTGAAGGATATAATAACTATATTTAATGAGGAAACTATAACTCTAACAAAGTCAGATCGGGTGGGCCACAGATAAGTAGGACAAACTGGGTGAGCGGTGGGGAAGATATCCCTGCCACTGTTACCTTGATCTAGTTCTATGCCCAGGGACGTCTCCTGGTGGTGGGGACTCCCTGTCCTCGTGCCTAGCCTGAAACTCCTAACAAACCCTGATAAGGTGACGATAGGATGAATGCTAATGACGGAAAGTGGCCCCCCTCGAGGATTGACTAACACAAAAAAAACACAAAAGAATAAAAAGAGGTGTCCACAGTATACAACCCTCGTGACCTAGTGACCTATTGCCAGGAGGTACCAGGTTCACCTAGTGGTTAAAAATTACGTAGACAGAACACACGCACAAAAGAAACATATATACGAAAATTAAATGATATACAAAGGATGCAAAATTAACCCCGACGCGTTTCACCCACGGAGTGGGATCCTCAGGGGGTAATGCGAGGTAGATATATGAAGTATGGAAGGCCCAACTAAAAGATGCAGTGGGCCCCGTCTAATGATAATACGTAATTAATAATTGTGTTAGGAAAATACACCAGACCCAACCAAATTATTGAATAAAGATAGATAAATCAGCCCCCGAAGGAGAGTACATACAGTCAATGGGAAATGAAGTGAATGGCAGGATAACATGCGTCAATGCGAGGTTGCGTATCTAATGGAAACATAAATGTAGGTATAAGGAAAAAAGAGAACATGAAAGGTGCACGTCCACATCTAAATTGATACGTAGATGAACGGATACCTGAAAACAGAGGGAGCAGCCCTATCTCACAAAGATAAATAATGCGGGTGCTCAAAGAGGGGCATCAAGGATGATGACCCCACATCATGGTGGATGAAGCTGCCGTGCACTCCCAGTGTGAGGATGAAAATAGCTCCTATGGTGTAGAGCTATCCACCCAAGAGGACCTAAAGATAAACAGAGGCTAATGTGGTAAACCTAAAGCCGAACAGTTCCAAAACCAGGAGATCATTAAAGTAGGTACTCACATGTTGATGGAGCTGATGGGAAGAGGGTCTGGAGCAACACGGATGAAAGCCAACCTCTCCCTTATTTATGTAAATTAACCGACCCGCCGTCTAAAATAAGGACCTCCCCCAGATGAATGGTCGCGTCAACTGCCGCTTATATGGTGCTTTCCACAGTGGGACGCACACCCAGGGCTGGTGAATGAACCGCTCCCGGGCAGATCGTGCGTTCCACGGTGGGACGCACGCCGAAGACACATGATCGCGGCACTGCCGGGCGGATATCCGGTGTATGAGCCGCACTTCCTGTGTGGCCGTCATTATGCGTGTCAGTGTGGAACGCATGCAGAGGATAATACTTCCGGGTTAGAGCCGAACAGGGTGACAGATGCAGGGAATATACAGATGATCGTGCTCAGTCCTCAGTAAACCCTGTAAGATGTCGGCCTAATTAAGTTACAGTGATAGAGGGATGATATTAATAATGATGACCTCTAAAGATCTATGAAATACATGGCGGAGCGCTAATGAAGGTCTATGTTGACGTATGCAAATTGCTGATTAAACATTAGAGCATAAAAAGGGAGGTGCAGACGGGTGGGGGGGGGGGGAGATTGTGCAGAGAATAGAATGCATAGAGATATAGAAAAAAATACTCAAAATATACTGTAAAAGACTGGCTACCGCATTAAAAACCGGATGCCAGATACACGGTGTGCTTAGATATAGAGCTACACCTAAATATTACGTTCGGGTACTTCACGTACCCAGGCTACGAAACAGGGAATAGTAAATAATTCTACGGATGGCCAAATTGGCAAATGGGACCTAACAGGGAGAGTCACCGCACAGGGCCAAGGATGCAGCAAAACAGAATAAATGCAATATGATAGAATTATGTATTATAAAGTATAAAAGGATGGAAAAATGAAGAGGTAGAGCCTGTATGACAGGCGAAAAAGTAGGAGAGAATAAGAAAAATATATGGAAGAATAAAGGCCCCAGACGCAGGTAAAGCTCATAAAAAGCAAGAAAAAGTTAGACGCTCATTGAGACCACGAGGAGATTGTGAACGGAACCTATGTATCCATTCGCTCTCCTTTTGTAAGATTCGCCTATCCCAGGCACCTCCACGTGGAGAGGGGGGCACCAGTTCAAGGACGGTAAACCTAAGTACTGAGGAATCCCCCCCATGAGAGTCATTGACGTGGGTGGCCAAGGGTGTTGGCTCCTTCTCGGCTAATGTGTTAATGTTTTCAAGGATCCTTCTCCTGAACTCGCGTATGGTCTTGCCCACGTAGTCCATAGGACAAGGGAACTGGCAGAGATACACCAAACCTTTAGACACGCAGTTGATGAAATCGCGAATCTGATATGACTGACCCGTGACCGAGCAAGTGATGGTCCTTGCAGTCGAGATGTATTTACAGGCCTTACATCTCCCGCACTTAAAGACGCCGATAGGTTTACGATCGAGCCAGCAGCCACCTCTCATTGGTGGTGAGAAGTGGCTGCGGACAAGGCGATCCTTCAAGCTCCTACCTCGTCTATAGGGAACCGAGGGGTATTTGCTCACAATGTCCGACAGGTCCACTATGGCCTGCTGCTGCTCGCACAGTCTGTCCAGCATGTGCAAGGTGGAGTTCAAGGTTGGGGTTGAGCGGCACTCCTATTGGAGAGTAGACGGTGCTCTGTGGTAAGGGTATGTCCAAATTTATATCAAAAAACCACGGCACTCTATAGAGAATTTATAAGTTGCTTATTTTATTATTATATTTCATATCTTTTTGTAAATCCATCCATAATAGTAGCCACTGGCCAACGTTTCGGTCTAATCTTAGACCTTGATCACGGCCTTAGTCTGTATAGTAGGGAGAATGGTGGATCCACCATTCTCCCTACTATACAGACTAAGGCCGTGATCAAGGTGGAGTTCCACCTGGTGGGCACGTCGCATATGAGGCGGTGAGCGGGAAGGCCGAAGTTACGCTGTAGCGCAGACAGGCGAGCAGCGGCAGGATGTGAACGCCGGAAGCGCGAACAGACGGCCCGCACTTTATGCAGCAGCTCTGACATGTCGGGGTAGTTGTGAATGAACTTCTGCACCACCAAATTCAGCACATGCGCCAAGCAAGGGATGTGCATCAAACCGGCTAGTCCCAGAGCTGCAACGAGATTTCGCCCATTATCGCACACCACCAGGCCGGGCTTGAGGCTCACCGGCAGCAACCACTCGTCGGTCTGTTGTTCTATACCACGCCACAACTCCTGTGCGGTGTGGGGCCTGTCCCCCAAACATATGAGTTTCAGAATGGCCTGCTGACGTTTACCCCGGGCTGTGCTGAAGTTGGTGGTGAAGGTGTGTGGCTGACTGGATGAGCAGGTGGAAGAAGAGGAGGAGGAAGCCGAGAAGGAGGAGGTGGCAACAGGAGGCAAAGAATGTTGCCCTGCGATCCTTGGCAGCGGAAGGACGTGCGCCAAACAGCTCTCCGCCTGGGGCCCAGCTGCCACTACATTTACCCAGTGTGCAGTTAGGGAGATATAGCGTCCCTGGCCGTGCTTACTGGTCCACGTATCTGTGGTTAGGTGGACCTTGCTACAGATGGCGATGCGCAGTGCACACTTGATTTTATCGGATACTTGGTTGTGCAGGGAAGGCACGGCTCTCTTGGAGAAGTAGTGCCGGCTGGGAACAACATACTGTGGGACAGCAAGCGACATGAGCTGTTTGAAGCTGTCTGTGTCCACCAGCCTAAATGACAGCATTTCATAGGCCAGTAGTTTAGAAATGCTGGCATTCAGGGCCAGGGATCGAGGGTGGCTAGGTGGGAATTTACACTTTCTCTCAAATGTTTGTGAGATGGAGAGCTGAACGCTGGCGTGTGACATGGTTGAGATGCTTGGTGACGGAGGTGGTGGTGGTGTTGGTGGTACATCCCCTGTTTGCTGGGCGGCAGGTGCGAACGTTCCTCCAGAGGCAGAGGAAGAGGCGGAGGCGGCAGCAGCAGAAGAGGCGGAGGCGGCAGCAGCAGAAGAGGCCGAGGCGGCAGCAGCAGAAGAGGTAGCAGGGGGAGCCTGAGTGACTTCCTTGGTTTTAAGGTGTTTACTCCACTGCAGTTCATGCTTTGCATGCAGGTGCCTGGTCATGCAGGTTGTGCTCAGGTTCAGAACGTTAATGCCTCGCTTCAGGCTCTGATGGCACAGCGTGCAAACCACTCGGGTTTTGTCGTCAGCACATTGTTTGAAGAAGTGCCATGCCAGGGAACTCCTTGAAGCTGCCTTTGGGGTGCTCGGTCCCAGATGGCGGCGGTCAGTAGCAGGAGGAGTCTCTTGGCGGCGGGTGTTCTGCTTTTGCCCACTGCTCCCTCTTTTGCTACGCTGTTGGCTCGGTCTCACCACTGCCTCTTCCTCCGAACTGTGAAAGTCAGTGGCACGACCTTCATTCCCTGTGGGGTCTAGGACCTCATCGTCCCCTGCATCATCTTCCACCCAGTCTTCCTCCCTGACCTCCTGTTCAGTTTGCACACTGCAGAAAGACGCAGCAGTTGGCACCTGTGTTTCGTCATCATCAGAGACTTGCTGAGGTGGTATTCCCATGTCCTCATCATCAGGAAACATAAGTGGTTGTGCTTCAGTGCATTCTATGTCTTCCACCGCTGGGGAAGGGCTGGGTGGATGCTCTTGGGAAACCCTGCCAGCGGAGTCTTCAAACAGCATAAGAGACTTCTGCATAACTTGAGGCTCAGACAGTTTCCCTGGTATGCATGGGGGTGATGTGACAGACTGATGGGCTTGGTTTTCAGGCGCCATCTGTGCGCTTTCTGCAGAAGACTGGGTGGGAGATAATGTGAACGTGCTGGATCCACTGTCGGCCACCCAATTGACTAATGCCTGTAACTGCTCAGGCCTTACCATCCTTAGAACGGCATTGGGCCCCACCATATATCGCCGTAAATTCTGGCGGCTACTGGGACCTGAGGTAGTTGGTTCACTAGGACGTGTGGATGTGGCAGAACGGCCACGTCCTCTCCCAGCACCAGAGGGTCCACTAACACCACCACGACCATGTCCACGTCCGCGTCCCTTACTAGATGTTTTCCTCATTGTTATCGTTCACCACAACAACAAAAATATTATTTGGCCCAATGTATTGAATTCAAATTCAGGCCTTTTTTTACAGACACCTAACACTATCTGGCTATCTATTTAGGTACCGTATTACACTAAAACAGGCACGGCAGTAACCACAGATTTAGCTGGATATAAATTTGAGGCCTATTATTTAGCCGCTGGGTGATAGGTATAGGTTTACTGACAGAATTAGACTTGGAAATGCACTGTAGCGTGTGTGTGAAGATATTCAGAATGACCCTATGTGCACCTTGAATCTGATATACCCTTTTAGGGATAGAATTAAAATAGCTCTGATACAGCAGAAGCCACTAAATTAGAAAATTGCTAAATTGGGAATTGTATTTCAACCCAGAACAAAAACTGTGCTTTGACGGACACTAAATAACTTGTCCAGCCACAACAGGACAGCAGTAACGACAGATTTAGCTGGATATAAACTTGAGGCCTAGTATTTAGGCGCTGGGTGACAGGTATACGTTTACTGACAGAATTAGACTAGGATATGGCCAAAAAATAACCACACTATTGATGGTTAAATGCACTTGGTGTGACAGCTTGACCAACCACACTACTGAGGGTTAAATGCACTTGGTGACAGGCGCAGCTTGCCCCTGATGGAGTATATGGCCAAAAAATAAACAGACTATTGCTGGTTAAATGCACTTGGTGTGACAGCTTCACCCTGATGTAGGAATTTGCCAAAAAACAACCACACCATTAAGGGTTAAATACACTTGGTCGCAGCTTGTGCTGGCGCACCACAAGACACAAGAAGGCTGCCGATCACCCCAGTAAAAAGTGACTGACAAACGGTCTGGGCAGCCTAAAAACAGTGAGCAATTGAATTTCAGCAGCTCAATGATCCACAGCTGCAGATCGATCAATAATCAAGTCCTTTGGAGGAGTTAATCTGCCTAATCTCGCCCTACTGTTGCAGCTGCAACCTCTCCCTACGCTAATCAGAGCAGAGTGACGGGCGGCGCTATGTGACTCCAGCTTAAATAGAGGCTGGGTCACATGGTGCTCTGGCCAATCACAGCCATGCCAATAGTAGGCATGGCTGTGATGGTCTCTTGGGGCAAGTAGTATGACGCTTGTTGATTGGCTGCTTTGCAGCCTTTCAAAAAGCGCCAAGAAAGCGTCACAAAAGTGCCAAGAAAGCGACGAACACCGAACCCGAACCCGGACTTTTACGAAAATGTCCGGGTTCGGGTCCGTGTCACGGACACCCCAAAATTCGGTACGAACCCGAACTATACAGTCCGGGTTCGCTCATCCCTAATAGAGATGTGATTTGCTCCGTACGGCCCGACCGCAGGGAGGAATTAGATCTCTATTTGTTTAGGGTGACCGAATTGGGGTACAAATATGGTGGTAGTTCATTCTACGATTATCACTGCTCATTTTCTGCTCAATTTCAATTTCTCACAAACTGGGCTAATATCGACACCGAGATATTTTGCTGACACTTTGCTGGCCTTAGGGCTCCTGATTAGAGTTGAGCGAACACCTGGATGTTCGGGTTCGAGAAGTTCGGCCGAACATCCCGGAAATGTTCGGGTTCGGGATCCGAACCCGATCCGAACTTCGTCCCGAACCCGAACCCCATTGAAGTCAATGGGGACCCGAACTTTTCGGCACTAAAAAGGCTGTAAAACAGCCCAGGAAAGAGCTAGAGGGCTGCAAAAGGCAGCAACATGTAGGTAAATCCCCTGCAAACAAATGTGGATAGGGAAATGAATTAAAATAAAAATTAAATAAATAAAAATTAACCAAAATCAATTGGAGAGAGGTTCCATAGCAGAGAATCTGGCTTCCCGTCACCCACCACTGGAACAGTCCATTCTCAGATATTTAGGCCCCGGCACCCAGGCAGAGGAGAGAGGTCCCGTAACAGAGAATCTGTCTTCATGTCAGCAGAGAATTAGTCTGCATGTCATAGCAGAGAATGAGGCTTCACGTCAGCCACCACTGCAACAGTCCATTGGCATATATTTAGGCCCAGCACACACACAGGCAGAGGAGAGAGGTCCCGTAACAGACAATCTGGCTTCATGTCAGCAGAGAATCAGTCTGCATGTCATAGCAGAGAATCAGGCTTCACGTCAGCCACCACTGCAACAGTCCATTGGCATATATTTAGGCCCAGCACACACACAGGCAGAGGAGAGAGGTCCCGTAACAGAGAATCTGGCTTCATGTCAGCAGAGAATCAGTCTGCATGTCATAGCAGAGAATGAGGCTTCACGTCAGCCACCACTGCAACAGTCCATTGTCATAAATTTAGGCCCAGCACTAGTGTTGAGCGGCATGTCCCATATTCGAATTCGCGAAATTTTGTGAATATTCGAAAGAATATTCGTAAAATATTCGCGATTATTCAAATTCGTTATTATTTCGCATATGCGATAATTCGAATTTTCGCATCGCATAATACATATGCTATGCAAAATTCACATGTGCGCTAATGAAATCGCCTTACGAAGATTCGCAACTCAATTCAATCACTAATGTATGAATGCAATGCCCTTTGCCTCTGTTCTGGGACAAGTGTAGATATTCGCATGTGCGCTAATAAAATCGCCTTACGAAGATTCGCACCTCAATCACTTTCTAGGGAATGTGAGACTTTTGGGAATCAATCGAGATACAGTGGGGGGTGATGACAGTAGTTGACAGAGTACAGATCAATGTAATCTGTAAGGTGGAAAGTAAAATAAAAAATACGAATATTCGTAAATCGAATTTTACGAAGTTCTACGTATTCGCGAATATGGTGCTATACTATATGAATGCACAGGCCTTTGCCTCTCTGTTCTGGGGACAAGTGTAGATATTTGCATTTGCGTTAATAAAATCGCCTTACGAAGATTCGCAGCTCAATTCAATCACTAATGTATGAATGCAAAGCCCTTTGCCTCTGTTCTGGGACAAGTGTAGATATTCGCATGTGCGCTAATAAAATCGCCTTACGAAGATTCGCAACTCAATTCACTAATGTATGAATGCAAAGCCCTTTGCCTCTGTTCTGGGACGTGCCGATATTCGCATGTGCGCTAATAAAATCGCCTTACGAAGATTCGCGCCTCAATCACTTTCTAGGCAATGTGAGTAAGATCTGAGCTGTTGGACCTTTGGGAAACAATCAATTATATGTGTACTGTAATTTTGTGGGGGGGGGGGGGGAAACAAAAAACGAATATTCGTTTTTACGAATATATAGCACTATATTCGAAATATTCGCAAAATCGCGAAGTTGCGATATTCGCGAAAAAAATTTGCTTTTCGAATATTCGCTCTCAACACTACCCAGCACCCAGGCAGAGGAGAGAGGTCCCGTAACAGACAATCTGGCTTCATGTCAGCAGAGAATCAGTCTGCATGTCATAGCAGAGAATGAGGCTTCACGTCAGCCACCACTGCAACAGTCCATTGGCATATATTTAGGCCCAGCACACACAGGCAGAGGAGAGAGGTCCCGTAACAGAGAATCTGGCTTCATGTCAGCAGAGAATCAGTCTGCATGTCATAGCAGAGAATGAGGCTTCACGTCACCCACCACTGCAACAGTCCATTGGCATATATTTAGGCCTAGCACACAGGCAGAGCAGAGAGGTCCCGTAACAGACAATCTGGCTTCATGTCAGCAGAGAATCAGTCTGCATGTCATAGCAGAGAATCAGGCTTCACGTCACCCACCACTGCAACAGTCCATTGGCATATATTTAGGCCTAGCACACAGGCAGAGCAGAGAGGTCCCGTAACAGACAATCTGGCTTCATGTCAGCAGAGAATCAGTCTGCATGTCATAGCAGAGAATGAGGCTTCACGTCAGCCACCACTGCAACAGTCCATTGGCATATATTTAGGCCTAGCACACAGGCAGAGCAGAGAGGTCCCGTAACAGACAATCTGGCTTCATGTCAGCAGAGAATCAGTCTGCATGTCATAGCAGAGAATCAGGCTTCACGTCAGCCACCACTGCAACAGTCCATTGTCATAATTTAGGCCCAGCACCCAGGCAGAGGAGAGAGGTCCCGTAACAGACAATCTGGCTTCATGTCAGCAGAGAATTAGTCTGCATGTCATAGCAGAGAATCAGGCTTCATGTCAGCCACCACTGCAACAGTCCATTGGCATATATTTAGGCCCAGCACCCAGGCAGAGGAGGGAGGTCCCGTAACAGAGAATCTGTCTTCATGTCAGCAGAGAATCAGTCTGCATGTCATAGCAGAGAATGAGGCTTCACGTCAGCCACCACTGCAACAGTCCATTGGCATATATTTAGGCCTAGCACACAGGCAGAGGAGAGGTTCATTCAACTTTGGGTAGCCTCGCAATATAATGGTAAAATGAAAATAAAAATAGGATTGAATGAGGAAGTGCCCTGGAGTCCAATAATATATGGTTATGGGGAGGTAGTTAATGTCTAATCTGGACAAGGGACGGACAGGTCCTGTGGGATCCATGCCTGGTTCATTTTTATGAACGTCAGCTTGTCCACATTGGCTGTAGACAGGCGGCTGCGTTTGTCTGTAATGACGCCCCCTGCCGTGCTGAATACACGTTCAGACAAAACGCTGGCTGCCGGGCAGGCCAGCACCTCCAAGGCATAAAAGGCTAGCTCTGGCCACGTGGACAATTTAGAGACCCAGAAGTTGAATGGGGCCGAACCATCAGTCAGTACGTGGAGGGGTGTGCACACGTACTGTTCCACCATGTTAGTGAAATGTTGCCTCCTGCTAACACGTTGCGTATCAGGTGGTGGTGCAGTTAGCTGTGGCGTGTTGACAAAAGTTTTCCACATCTCTGCCATGCTAACCCTGCCCTCAGAGGAGCTGGCCGTGACACAGCTGCCTTGGCGACCTCTTGCTCCTCCTCTGCCTTGGCCTTGGGCTTCCACTTGTTCCCCTGTGACATTTGGGAATGCTCTCAGTAGCGCGTCTACCAACGTGCGCTTGTACTCGCGCATCTTCCTATCACGCTCCAGTGCAGGAAGTAAGGTGGGCACATTGTCTTTGTAGCGTGGATCCAGCAGGGTGGCAACCCAGTAGTCCGCACAGGTTAAAATGTGGGCAACTCTGCTGTCGTTGCGCAGGCACTGCAGCATGTAGTCGCTCATGTGTGCCAGGCTGCCCAGGGGTAAGGACAAGCTGTCCTCTGTGGGAGGCGTATCGTCATCGTCCTGCCTTTCCCCCCAGCCACGCACCAGTGATGGACCCGAGCTGCGTTGGGTGCCACCCCGCTGTGACCATGCTTCATCCTCATCCTCCTCCACCTCCTCCTCATCCTCGTCCTCCTCGTCCTCCAGTAGTGGGCCCTGGCTGGCCACATTTGTACCTGGCCTCTGCTGTTGCCAAAAACCTCCCTCTGAGTCACTTCGAAGAGACTGGCCTGAAAGTGCTAAAAATGACCCCTCTTCCTCCTCCTCCTCCTCCTCCTCCTGGGCCACCTCCTCTTCCATCATCGCCCTAAGTGTTTTCTCAAGGAGACATAGAAGTGGTATTGTAACGCTGATAACGGTGTCATCGCCACTGGCCATGTTGGTGGAGTACTCGAAACAGCGCAACAGGGCACACAGGTCTCGCATGGAGGCCCAGTCATTGGTGGTGAAGTGGTGCTGTTCTGTAGTGCGACTGACCCGTGCGTGCTGCAGCTGAAACTCCACTATGGCCTGCTGCTGCTCGCACAGTCTGTCCAGCATGTGCAAGGTGGAGTTCCACCTGGTGGGCACGTCGCATATGAGGCGGTGAGCGGGAAGGCCGAAGTTACGCTGTAGCGCAGACAGGCGAGCAGCAGCAGGATGTGAACGCCGGAAGCGCGAACAGACGGCCCGCACTTTATGCAGCAGCTCTGACATGTCGGGGTAGTTGTGAATGAACTTCTGCACCACCAAATTCAGCACATGCGCCAAGCAAGGGATGTGCGTCAAATTGGCTAGTCCCAGAGCTGCAACGAGATTTCGCCCATTATCACACACCACCAGGCCGGGCTTGAGGCTCACCGGCAGCAACCACTCGTCGGTCTGTTGTTCTATACCCCGCCACAACTCCTGTGCGGTGTGGGGCCTGTCCCCCAAACATATGAGTTTCAGAATGGCCTGCTGACGTTTACCCCGGGCTGTGCTGAAGTTGGTGGTGAAGGTGTGTGGCTGACTGGATGAGCAGGTGGAAGAAGAGGAGGAGGAAGCCGAGAAGGAGGAGGTGGCAACAGGAGGCAAAGAATGTTGCCCTGCGATCCTTGGCGGCGGAAGGACGTGCGCCAAACAGCTCTCCGCCTGGGGCCCAGCTGCCACTACATTTACCCAGTGTGCAGTTAGGGAGATATAGCGTCCCTGGCCGTGCTTACTGGTCCACGTATCTGTGGTTAGGTGGACCTTGCCACAGATGGCGTTGCGCAGTGCACACTTGATTTTATCGGATACTTGGTTGTGCAGGGAAGGCACGGCTCTCTTGGAGAAGTAGTGCCGGCTGGGAACAACATACTGTGGGACAGCAAGCGACATGAGCTGTTTGAAGCTGTCTGTGTCCACCAGCCTAAATGACAGCATTTCATAGGCCAGTAGTTTAGAAATGCTGGCATTCAGGGCCAGGGATCGAGGGTGGCTAGGTGGGAATTTACGCTTTCTATCAAATGTTTGTGAGATGGAGAGCTGAACGCTGGCGTGTGACATGGTTGAGACGCTTGGTGACGGAGGTGGTGGTGGTGGTGTTGGTGGTACATCCCCTGTTTGCTGGGCGGCAGGTGCCAACGTTCCTCCAGAGGCGGAGGAAGAGGCCGAGGCGGCAGCAGCAGAATAGGCCGAGGCGGCAGCAGCAGAAGAGGTAGCAGGGGGAGCCTGAGTGACTTCCTTGGTTTTAAGGTGTTTACTCCACTGCAGTTCATGCTTTGCATGCAGGTGCCTGGTCATGCAGGTTGTGCTCAGGTTCAGAACGTTAATGCCTCGCTTCAGGCTCTGATGGCACAGCGTGCAAACCACTCGGGTCTTGTCGTCAGCACATTGTTTGAAGAAGTGCCATGCCAGGGAACTCCTTGAAGCTGCCTTTGGGGTGCTCGGTCCCAGATGGCGGCGGTCAGTAGCAGGCGGAGTCTCTTGGCGGCGGGTGTTCTGCTTTTGCCCACTGCTCCCTCTTTTGCTACGCTGTTGGCTCGGTCTCACCACTGCCTCTTCCTCCGAACTGTGAAAGTCAGTGGCACGACCTTCATTCCATGTGGGGTCTAGGACCTCATCGTCCCCTGCATCGTCTTCCACCCAGTCTTGATCCCTGACCTCCTGTTCAGTCTGCACACTGCAGAAAGACGCAGCAGTTGGCACCTGTGTTTCGTCATCATCAGAGACATGCTGAGGTGGTATTCCCATGTCCTCATCATCAGGAAACATAAGTGGTTGTGCGTCAGTGCATTCTATGTCTTTCACCGCTGGGGAAGGGCTAGGTGGATGCCCTTGGGAAACCCTGCCAGCGGAGTCTTCAAACAGCATAAGAGACTGCTGCATAACTTGAGGCTGAGACAGTTTCCCTGGTATGCATGGGGGTGATGTGACAGACTGATGGGGTTGGTTTTCAGGCGCCATCTGTGCGCTTTCTGCAGAAGACTGGGTGGGAGATAATGTGAACGTGCTGGATCCACTGTCGGCCACCCAATTGACTAATGCCTGTACCTGCTCAGGCCTTACCATCCTTAGAACGGCATTGGGCCCCACCATATATCGATGTAAATTCTGGCGGCTACTGGGACCTGAGGTAGTTGGTACACTAGGACGTGTGGATGTGGCAGAACGGCCACGTCCTCTCCCAGCACCAGAGGGTCCACTAACACCACCACGACCATGTCCACGTCCGCGTCCCTTACTAGATGTTTTTCTCATTGTTATGGTTCACCACAACAACAAATATATTATTTGGCCCAATGTATTGTATTCAAATTCAGCGGGATATAAATTTGAGGCCTAGTATTTAGGCGCTAGGTGACCGGTATGGATTTAGTGACAGAATTAGACTTGGAAATGCACAGAAGCGTGTGTGTGAAGTTATTCTGAATGACCCTATGTGCACCTTGAATATTATATACCCTTTTAGGGATAGATTTCAAATATCTCTGATATAGCAGAAACCACTAAATTATGAAATTGCTAAATTGGGAATTGTATTTCAACCCAGAACAAGAAATGTGCTTGAACAGACACTAAATAACTCGCCCAGCTACAGCACTAGGGACAGATTTAGCTGGATATAAATTTGAGGCCTAGTATTTAGGCGCCGGGTGACCGGTATGGATTTAGTGACAGAATTAGACTTGGAAATGCACAGAAGCGGGTGTGTGTGAAGTTATTCTGAATGACCCTATGTGCACCTTGAATATTATATACCCTTTTAGGGATAGATTTCAAATAGCTCTGATATAGCAGAAACCACTAAATTATGAAATTGCTAAATTGGGAATTGTATTTCAACCCAGAACAAGAAATGTGCTTGAACGGACACTAAATAACTCGCCCAGCTACAGCACTAGGGACGAGATTTAGCGGGATATAAATTTGAGGCCTAGTATTTAGGCGCTGGGTGACAGGTATGGGTTTAGTGCCAGAATTAGACTTGGAAATACACAGTAGCGGGTGTGTGTGAAGTTATTCTGAATGACCCAATGTGCACCTTGAATATTATATACCCTTTTAGGGATAGATTTCAAATAGCTCTGATATAGCAGAAACCACTAAATTATGAAATTGCTAAATTGGGAATTGTATTTCAACCCAGAACAAGAAATGTGCTTGAACGGACACTAAATAACTCGCCCAGCTACAGCACTAGGGTACGAGATTTAGCTGGATATAAATTTGAGGCCTAGTATTTAGGCGCTGGGTGACAGGTATGGGTTTAGTGCCAGAATTAGACTTGGAAATACACAGTAGCGGGTGTGTGTGAAGTTATTCTGAATGACCCAATGTGCACCTTGAATATTATATACCCTTTTAGGGATAGATTTCAAATAGCTCTGATATAGCAGAAACCACTAAATTATGAAATTGCTAAATTGGGAATTGTACTTCAACCCAGAACAAGAAATGTGCTTGAACGGACACTAAATAACTTCGCCCAGCTACAAGCACTAGGGACGAGATTTAGCGGGATATAAATTTGAGGCCTAGTATTTAGGCGCTGGGTGACAGGTATGGGTTTAGTGCCAGAATTAGACTTGGAAATACACAGTAGCGGGTGTGTGTGAAGTTATTCTGAATGACCCAATGTGCACCTTGAATATTATATACCCTTTTAGGGATAGATTTCAAATAGCTCTGATATAGCAGAAACCACTAAATTATGAAATTGCTAAATTGGGAATTGTATTTCAACCCAGAACAAGAAATGTGCTTGACGGACACTAAATAACTCGCCCAGCTACAACAGACAGCGGTAACGGACAGATTTAGCGGGATATAAATTTGAGGCCTAGTATTTAGGCGCTGGGTGACAGGTATGGGTTTAGTGCCAGAATTAGACTTGGAAATACACAGTAGCGGGTGTGTGTGAAGTTATTCTGAATGACCCAATGTGCACCTTGAATATTATATACCCTTTTAGGGATAGATTTCAAATAGCTCTGATATAGCAGAAACCACTAAATTATGAAATTGCTAAATTGGGAATTGTATTTCAACCCAGAACAAGAAATGTGCTTTGACGGACACTAAATAACTTCGCCCAGCTACAGCACTAGGGTACGAGAGATTTAGCTGGATATAAATTTGAGGCCTAGTATTTAGGCGCTGGGTGACAGGTATGGGTTTAGTGCCAGAATTAGACTTGGAAATACACAGTAGCGGGTGTGTGTGAAGTTATTCTGAATGACCCAATGTGCACCTTGAATATTATATACCCTTTTAGGGATAGATTTCAAATAGCTCTGATATAGCAGAAACCACTAAATTATGAAATTGCTAAATTGGGAATTGTATTTCAACCCAGAACAAGAAATGTGCTTGAACGGACACTAAATAACTCGCCCAGCTACAGCACTAGGGACAGATTTAGCGGGATATAAATTTGAGGCCTAGTATTTAGGCGCTGGGTGACAGGTATGGGTTTAGTGACAGAATTAGACTTGGAAATACACAGTAGCGGGTGTGTGTGAAGTTATTCTGAATGACCCAATGTGCACCTTGAATATTATATACCCTTTTAGGGATAGATTTCAAATAGCTCTGATATAGCAGAAACCACTAAATTATGAAATTGCTAAATTGGGAATTGTATTTCAACCCAGAACAATAAATGTGCTTGAACGGACACTAAATAACTCGCCCAGCTACAGCACTAAGGACAGATTTAGCGGGATATAAATTTGAGGCCTAGTATTTAGGCGCTGGGTGACAGGTATGGGTTTAGTGCCAGAATTAGACTTGGAAATACACAGTAGCGGGTGTGTGTGAAGTTATTCTGAATGACCCAATGTGCACCTTGAATATTATATACCCTTTTAGGGATAGATTTCAAATAGCTCTGATATAGCAGAAACCACTAAATTATGAAATTGCTAAATTGGGAATTGTATTTCAACCCAGAACAAGAAATGTGCTTGAACGGACACTAAATAACTCGCCCAGCTACAGCACTAGGGACAGATTTAGCTGGATATAAATTTGAGGCCTAGTATTTAGGCGCTGGGTGACAGGTATGGGTTTAGTGCCAGAATTAGACTTGGAAATACACAGTAGCGGGTGTGTGTGAAGTTATTCTGAATGACCCAATGTGCACCTTGAATATTATATACCCTTTTAGGGATAGATTTCAAATAGCTCTGATATAGCAGAAACCACTAAATTATGAAATTGCTAAATTGGGAATTGTATTTCAACCCAGAACAAGAAATGTGCTTGAACGGACACTAAATAACTCGCCCAGCTACAGCACTAAGGACAGATTTAGCGGGATATAAATTTGAGGCCTAGTATTTAGGCGCTGGGTGACCGGTATGGATTTAGTGACAGAATTAGACTGGGATATGGCCAAAAAATGAACAGACTATTGCTGGTTAAATGCACTTGGTGTGACAGCTTCTCCCTGATGTAGGCTTTAGCCAAAAAACAACCACACCATTGAGGGTTAAATGCACTTGGTGACAGGCGCAGCTTGCCCCTGATTTTGTATATGGCCAAAAAATGAACAGACTATTGCTGGTTAAATGCACTTGGTGTGACAGCTTCACCCTGATGTAGGCTTTAGCCAAAAAACAACCACACCATTGAGGGTTAAATGCACTTGGTCGCAGCTTGTGCTGGCGCACCACAAGACACAAAATGGCCGCCGATCACCCCAGAAAAATGTGACTGACAAACGGTCTGGGCAGCCTAAAAACAGTGAGCAATTGAGGATCAGCAGCTCAATGATCCACAGCTGCAGATCGATCAGTTAATCAAGTCCTTTGGAGGAGTTAATCTGCCTAATCTCGCCCTACTGTCGCAGCCGCAACCTCTCCCTACGCTAATCAGAGCAGAGTGACGGGCGGCGCTATGTGACTCCAGCTTAAATAGAGGCTGGGTCACATGGTGCTCTGGCCAATCACAGCCATGTCAATAGTAGGCATGGCTGTGATGGCCTCTTGGGGCAAGTAGTATGACGCTTGTTGATTGGCTGCTTTGCAGCCTTTCAAAAAGCGCCAAGAAAGCGTCACAAAAGCGCGAAGAAAGCGACGAACACCGAACCCGAACCCGGACTTTTACGAAAATGTCCGGGTTCGGGTCCGTGTCACGGACACCCCAAAATTCGGTACGAACCCGAACTATACAGTTCGAGTTCGCTCATCCCTACTCCTGATTGTTCTCTGTCTCAATCCATCTACCACACAGCAAAATGGTGTCACAAAGCTGCCTCAAGTGCAGATAGTAGCCCTCCCGCACAGCCGTCTAGGCACCCTGATCCCCAGTATGCCTCAGGTTTAGTCAACAAATTGGGAAGGCCCATTCAATACCTCGGCCGGTCACAGATCTGTAATAATTTTCCCTGCTGCAATTATAGTCAGTGTAGGCTGTTACATGTTTGTGTGAATTGTTTCAGAGCCCATCCCAAGTCAGTACATTAAAGGTGGATAAGTCGTATCTGAGTGTCCTGTGGGGATTTGCTCGTGGTAGGCTACGGTAGCGGCGGCAGTATTGAGGCAATCATAGACAGTCTTTGTGATACACTGTGACTTTATTCACACCAACGGCATAACAGGCAATGTGCAGACCACACAGGTGCATATCCACATAGTGCATAAAACAAAAGTCCTTCCATAGAAAATAAACAGCAGGTTTGAGTCACCTTGTTTTGGACAGACCACAGCAGTTCTGCAGGCTTCTAGGCTATCTGCCTTTGTCTCCCTCAGGCCAGAGCCCCTTCGGCTCGTAGCACCACAGGTCCCAGGGCTATCCTTCAATGTGTGCTGCGCCCAGACTCTCCTTCACCAGCACTCACTCTGTCTGTGGAAATCTCCAGCACAGCAAGACACACCCCACCCCCATCATCAGCAGGCTGGGTTCTTAAAGGCCCAGCTCCACCAAAAACCTGGGCTGGCCGTGGGGAACAGTAAGAACCGGCCCGGACACGCTGCGCCAGCAGCATTCGCCGCTGTAACCGCAATGATCCGGTTCTTACTCCACCGAGGCCAGGACCTCTGGTGGCACGTATCGTCCGTCCATTATTATTCCGGGGACTCTCCTACATATCCCCCCCCTTTGTTCACCCCTGAGGGCTTGAACATACCGTTCAAGCCTGAGGGGGTGAACACACGCACAGCAGTGTACCCGGGACAGGGCATCTGCGTTCCCCTGTAAGCGGCCGGCCCTGTGCTCAACAGTGAACTTAAAGTTTTGGAGGGACAAGAACCACCTGGTAACCCGAGCGCTCCCCTCCTTAGCCCGACTCATCCACTGGAGAGGGGAGTGGTCGGTCACCAGACGGAACCTTCTCCCCAGAAGGTAATATCTGAGAGACTCGAGTGCCCACTTGATGGCGAGGCACTCTCTCTCCACAATGCTATACCGGGTTTCTGCTGGGGTAAGCTTGCGGCTTAGAAAAACCACGGGGTGCTCTTCCCCGTTGAGCTCTTGGGAAAGCACAGCCCCTAGTCCTACTCCCGAGGCATCTGTTTGAACTACAAACTCCCGCTTGAAGTCGGGCGTCACCAGAACTGGGGACTCACATAGGGCCGACTTCAAACGGGAGAACGCCTCCTCCTCCTTCTCCCCCCAGCGAACCATCACCGACTTTCTACCCTTCAAGAGGCCGGTTAACGGGGCTGCCAAGGTGGCAAAATGGGGAATGAACCTCATGTAGTACCCAATCAGGCCCAAAAATGACCGTACTTGCTTGGACGTACGAGGCCTGGGCCAATTCCGGATTGCTTCAACTTTATTTACTTGGGGCCTAATGACTCCGCGTCCAATCACATACCCCAAATAGCGAGCTTCCTCTAGTCCCACCGAGCATTTTTTTGGGTTGGCAGTTAACCCCGCCTTCCTTAGAGAATCTATCACTGCCTGAAGTTTTGACAAATGACCCTCCCAGTCTGGGCTAAACACGACTATATCATCCAGATACGCGGAGGTATACTGGTGATGGGGCTTGAGGACGACATCCATCAGACGCTGGAACGTAGCCGGAGCGCCATGTAACCCAAAAGGCAACACCCTATACTGAAAAAGCCCCTCCGGGGTGACAAAGGCCGTCTTCTCCTTTGCCGCCTCCGTCAGAGGTACCTGCCAGTAGCCCTTCGTGAGATCTAGGATCGAAAAATACCGGGCTTTTCCCAGCCGCTCTATCAACTCGTCTACCCGAGGCATGGGATAGGCGTCAAATTTTGATACCTCATTCAATTTCCTAAAATCATTACAGAACCGTAATGAACCATCCGGTTTGGGAATAAGGACAATCGGGCTAGCCCACTCGCTCTTTGACTCTTCTATGACCCCTAGACGTAGCATCGATCTTACCTCCTGCGAAATGGCCTGTCGCCGAGCCTCCGGTACTCGGTATGGTCTTAGGCGGACTTTCACCCGGGGCTCGGTGATAATGTCATGCTCGATCAAGGTGGTACGTCCAGGAAGGTCAGAGAATACGTCCCTATTCCGACTAACAAATTCTTTCACCTCTTGTGCTTGTTTGGTCGACAGTCCGTCCCCTATCGTCACCCCAGCGGCGCTCTCCGGAACACCTGGTGACCCCGGGTCACTCCCTGACGTCCCGACAGAGGGCGGGCTGTCTGCAAACAAATTCTCTCTGTCTCTCCAAGGTTTTAGTAGATTCACATGATATACCTGTTCGGGCTTCCGCCTCCCTGGCTGGTATATCCTGTAATCAACTGGGCCCACCTTCTCCTTAACTTCATAGGGTCCTTGCCACCGGGCCAAGAATTTACTCTCGACCGTGGGCACGAGTACAAGAACTCGGTCCCCCGGGTGAAATGTCCTTACCCGGGCGGTTCGGTTATATACCCGACTCTGGGCCAGTTGTGCCGCTTCCATGTGCTCACGGACGATCGGCAACACGACCCCTATTCGGTCCTGCATTTTTCCTATGTGCTCTATCACACTTTTATGAGGCGTAGGCTGTTGCTCCCATGCTTCCTTAGCGATATCCAGTAGCCCACGGGGATGTCGCCCATATAACAACTCAAAGGGCGAGAACCCCGTGGACGCCTGGGGCACCTCCCGTACCGCAAACAAAACATAGGGCAACAGTAAGTCCCAATCCCTCCCGTCCTTAGCCACGACTCTTTTTAGCATGGACTTCAGGGTCTTATTAAACCGTTCTACTAACCCATCGGTTTGGGGATGGTAGACGGACGTGTGCAGGTGTTTAATATTTAATAGCTTACACAATTCCTTTGTTACTTTGGACATAAAGGGTGTCCCCTGGTCCGTCAGAATCTCCTTTGGTATCCCCACCCGGGCAAACATACTCATGAGCTCTTTAGCTATTACCTTGGCCGACGTATGGCGCAATGGGACCGCCTCCGGATAGCGAGTGGCATAGTCTAACACTACCAGGATGTGTTGGTGACCTCGGGCTGACTTAATAATGGGGCCTACCAGATCCATGGCGATCCTTTCGAAGGGCACCTCTATAATGGGCATAGGGTACCAGTGGACTGCGATAGTGAGGTTGGGGGCTAGTCAGCTGACACACTGGACAGGACTGACAGAACCTCCGGACTTCCTCATATATCCCAGGCCAATAGAACCGTTGTAGAATTCGCTCCAGCGTTTTCTTAACCCCTAGATGACCACCCAACACATGCGCATGCGCTAAATCCAAGACCATTCGCCGGTAAGGCTGGGGCACCACCAGTTGTTCCACCACCTCCTGCCTCACCTTGTCTACCCTATATAACAGGTCCTGGTTATAGGCCAGGTGAGGAAATACGGTATCGGCGCCGGGACGCTGGGCAACACCATTAACCACCGACACACCTTCTCTAGCCCGCAATAACGTCGAATCCTGGAGCTGTGCGGTCCCGAAGGTTTCTCGGGGTACCTCCAGATCCAGGATGGACGAACTTTCTACTGTCTCACCCGCCAATACTTCTAGGGGAAACCGGTCAGGGTTACACTCTACCTCCTCTACAGTGACCCCTACAGCTGGGGTCCCTGCCTCGGGGTCCTCGGGCTCGGGACCTGGACATTTTCCTTCCCCATAGGTAGGCAACCCGTTCCTCCACAAAGTCCAGAACAGGGGAAAGTCCCTCCCCAATATTGCGGCATAAGGGAGCCGTCTCCCCACCCCGACAACATGTGGTACCTCCTTTCCACACACTGCCAGGGTAACCTTAGTGGTGGGATACTCCCTGCGATCCCCATGTATACAGACAATGGTAAGGGTTCGCCTTTCTGGGAGTTTTTCCGTTACCAGCGACTCATGGACCAGAGTTACCAGGCTCCCAGAGTCCAGCAGGGCCTGCACGGAGTGTCCATTAACAACGACATCACACACCGGAGGGTTGTCCGCCGCCAGCAGGGGGTCAGCTATATACACCGGTTGGGCATAAAAAGAGGACCGGCGAGCGAACCCGCAGTCCATGGGTTCGGATGCCCTAGGGCAGTTGGATGCCACATGTCCCCAGTCCTGACAATGCCAACATCTGATCCTCGCAGCCTCCCTCCTCCCCAGGGTATTCCTCCCACGGACTGGAGATCCACTCCCCTCCTTATGTGGTGGGATCCCTTTTCCAGGATCCCGGGTCGGCAACGGGGGCTGACGTGACTTCGGTAGTACCGCTGAGTCCCGCACCAAATCCTGAGTGGCCATATACCTCTCCACCAGGCTAACCAGTTGTTCCAGGTTGCCTGGATCGCCTTGTCCCACCCAGCGCTGTATGGCTCTCGGGAGGGTACGCACGAACCTGTCGACCACGACCCTTTCAACCATCTGAGAAGTGCTCAATATTTCAGGCTGAAGCCATTTTTTTACTAGGTGAAGTAAGTCATAGGCTTGTGACCGGGCGGGTCGGGACTCGGCAAACACCCACTGATACACCCTGTGCGCTCGCACATAGGTGTTTACCCCCAACCTGGCCAACACCTCAGTTTTTAGCCTCTCATAGTCCTTGGCCTCATCGCAGCTGAGGTCAAAATAGGCCTTTTGTGCGTCCCCCACCAGAAAAGGCGCCACCACCTCGGCCCACTGCTCCAACGGCAGCCTCTCTTGCTCCGCGGTTCTTTCGAATACCATCAGGAATGCCTCTATATCATCTCCCGGACCCATTTTCCTCAGGGCGGATCGGACTTTGTCCCTGGCGGTAGACACAGTCGGGGTTGTTGCAGTTGAAACTCCTTGCAGGGATGTTCGCACCGACTCTTGCATGGCTACCAGCTGCTGCATTAGGAGATTGTTTGTTTGCTGCTGTGCACACATAGCCTCATCATGTCTTTCCTTCTGAGCCTGCAATGCCTGTTGCTGCTGTACATTACTCTGAATCAGGTGCTTAATGGCCTCCTCCATCTTGTCAGGAACCATAAAACTTGCAGGCCTGATATATGACATGCAGTCCAACACAACTTTTGCCTCAGGCCTGCCTCACTGCAGGAATGCCCGCTCCAAGCCACCAATTGTGGGGATTTGCTCGTGGTAGGCTACGGTAGCGGCAGCAGTATTGAGGCAATCATAGACAGTCTTTGTGATACACTGTGACTTTATTCACACCAACGGCATAACAGGCAATGTGCAGACCACACAGGTGCATATCCACATAGTGCATAAAACAAAAGTCCTTCCATAGAAAATAAACAGCAGGTTTGAGTCACCTTGTTTTGGACAGACCACAGCAGTTCTGCAGGCTTCTAGGCTATCTGCCTTTGTCTCCCTCAGGCCAGAGCCCCTTCGGCTCGTAGCACCACAGGTCCCAGGGCTATCCTTCAATGTGTGCTGCGCCCAGACTCTCCTTCACCAGCACTCACTCTGTCTGTGGAAATCTCCAGCACAGCAAGACACACCCCACCCCCATCATCAGCAGGCTGGGTTCTTAAAGGCCCAGCTCCACCAAAAACCTGGGCTGGCCGTGGGGAACAGTAAGAACCGGCCCGGACACGCTGCGCCAGCAGCATTCGCCGCTGTAACCGCAATGATCCGGTTCTTACTCCACCGAGGCCAGGACCTCTGGTGGCACGTATCGTCCGTCCATTATTATTCCGGGGACTCTCCTACAGTCCTTAACGTTGATTGCCCTCTGCATTTCCTACGCAACCACCACGACCCTAGCTTCGTACAGTTCCTCATGTCAGGGTTTAGATCAGGTTTCCACACTGGCCTAATTGCCCTGCCTGAATCATCTTATGAGTGCCGGAATTTATTGTCAGCGGAGCTTCCCCCTTCAGGCAGCAGATGAACTGAACTCCATCGAGTTGGCTAAGGGATTCCTAATAGGCCCCTTTTCTTCTCCTCCCTTTGGACGGTGGAGAGTCAGCCCTATAGGCGTAGTCACAGTCAAATTTAGTAATAAAGAAAGATTGATCATCGATTTATCAGCCCAACACGGTCACTCCACTCCTAGTATCAACTCTCTCATACCCTCCGATGAAGTCAGCATGAAATATTCCTCCAAAGATCAGGCTATCGCCATTATACTGCAGTTAGGCTGCAACTCTATTCTGTCAAAAGCTGTTATATCTGACGCCTTTAAGCTACTCCCCATCAGCCAACTTTGTGGCAGTGGCATGGTATAAAGTGGAGAGATCTTTATTACTTTGCCTCTAAACTCACCTTCGGGTCAAAAAGCAGCCCATGGTTGTTTGATAAACTGGCCCAGACTCTCCACTGGATACTTGTGCACGAGTTCCATTGTAGTTTTGTTATCCACTACTTGGGGCCGGCTACAGGTTAAAAGGCTTGTGCCAGCAAGCGGGCATGTCTTTTGCTGAAGGGAGGTCACATCATGCCATGTGTGTAGAGGGACCTGCAACCAGTTGACATCACTGCTTCCCATGTGACTACAGCTAAGAACTTATCACAACCCAGTCTGGTAAACAGACTTTTGTTCTGCTTAACCCTGTTTGTACCACGCCATCTGTATTTGTAACCTCAGACCACTGTATATACAGACGTGGACAAAATTGTTGGTACCCTTTGGTCAATGAAAGAAAAAGTCACAATGGTCACAGAAATAACTTTAATCTGACAAAAGTAATAATAAATTAAAATTCTATAAATGTTAACCAATGAAAGTCAGACATTGTTTTTCAACCATGCTTCAACAGAATTATGTAAAAAAATAAACTCATGAAACAGGCATGGACAAAAATGATGGTACCCCTAGAAAACACAGAACATAATGTGACCAAAGGGACATGTTAATTCAAGGTGTGTCCACTAATTAGCATCACAGGTGTCTACAACCTTGTAATCAGCCATTGGGCCTATATATATGGCTCCAGGTAATCACTGTGTTGTTTGGTGATATGGTGTGTACCACACTCGACATGGACCAGAGGAAGCAAAGGAAAGAGCTGTCTCAAGAGATCAGAAAGAAAATTATAGACAAGCATGTTAAAGGTAAAGGCTATAAGACCATCTCCAAGCAACTAGATGTTCCTGTGAGTACAGTTGCACATATTATTCATAAGTTTAAGATCCATGGGACTGTAGCCAACCTCCCTGGACGTGGCCGCAGGAGGAAAATTGATGACAAATCTAAGAGACGGATAATCCGAATGGTAACAAAAGAGCCTAGAAAGACTTCTAAAGAGATTCAAGGTGAACTTCATGCTCAAGGAACATCAGTGTCAGATCGCACCATCCGTCGTTGTTTGAGCCAAAGTGGACTACATGGGAGACGACCAAGGAGGACACCATTGTTGAAAACGAATCATAAAAAAGCAAGACTGGAATATGCCAAACTACATGTTGACAAGCCACAAAGCTTCTGGGAGAATGTCCTGTGGACAGATGAGACAAAAATCGAAGTTTTTGCCAAGGCACATCAGCTGTATGTTCACAGACGAAAAAATGAAGCATATCAAGAAAAGAACACTGTCCCTACTGTGAAACATGGAGGAGGCTCTGTTATGTTCTGGGGCTGCTTTGCTGCGTCTGGCACAGGGTGTCTTGAATCTGTGCAGGGTACAATGAAATCTCAAGACTATCAAGGAATTCTAGAGAGAAATGTACTAGCCAGTGTCAGAAAGCTTGGTCTCAGTCGCAGGTCATGGGTCTTGCAACAGGACAATGACCCAAAACACACCGCTAAAAACACCCAAGAATGGCTAAGAGGAAAAAATTGGACTATTCTAAAGTGGCCTTCTATGAGCCCTGACCTCAATCCTATTGAGCATCTTTGGAAGGAGCTGAAACATGCAGTCTGGAAAAGGCACCCTTCAAACCGGACACAACTGGAGCAGTTTGCTCATGAGGAGTGGGCCAAAATACCTGCTGAGAGGTGCAGATGTCTCATTGACAGTTACAGGAAGCGTTTGATTGCAGTGATTGCCTCAAAAGGTTGCGCAACAAAATATTAAGTTAGGGGTACCATCATTTTTGTCCATGCCTGTTTCATGAGTTTATTTTTTTACATAATTCTGTTGAAGCATGGTTGAAAAACAATGTCTGACTTTCATTGGTTAACATTTATAGAATTTTAATTTATTATTACTTTTGTCAGATTAAAGTTATTTCTGTGACCATTGTGACTTTTTCTTTCATTGACCAAAGGGTACCAACAATTTTGTCCACGTCTGTATTCTTTGTGTGTATGGTGTTATTTATAGTGAGCCCTTAAGGCGATTAAATATATGATTTAATCTTGTTCTGTCTTGTATCTCGATCACAAATCTCCATGTCTGTGTTTCAGCCTAGTAATACGCTACTGGGGGTTGGTTTCTTACCCTATATAATCCGGTTAGCGGACCAGGCTTATATCAAACAAGAAACTGGTGGCAGTATACCCGGGCTGAGAACGCGCTGTTTCACTAGGGCAGTAAAAAGGCTCTCTCAGCTTGTTGCCTCAGTACCAGTGTGGACAGGAGAAGTCTGTGAAAATTGTACCAAGCTGGCCTTACCTGCTCCTCAGGGACAGCGTAACGTCATGCCTTGGTAACCAGTGACCATACCGTATCTAGCTGGCTCTACGTATTTGATGTTCAACGTCAGTCGGGGTACGGTATTCATCACAGAACCATTCTTCTGTGCCAGGGAAGAGACTGGGAAAGCCAGCCCCATGCCTTGCCTGTATTGTTTTGCCCATGAATTCCTCCAGTAAAGAGGCACACACTGGTTTACTGCAGACCCTGAGTCTCTATATTTAATTCCCATTGGGGTGCACCACACCTTACCTTCCTTTCCAGAGAGCAGAAACATGTGGTGACACCTCGATGGAGTCCGGGGGACCCAGCGTAGTATTGGGGCAACCCTAAGCCACTGCATGGGCCACAAATGTCTGATAGGCAGGTATCCATCTTTGTTACCCACACCTTTAATGAAAAACAACTAAAAGCCCCATCAATATGATTACAAGTTCTGGGGTCAGATTTTTTTTATAGGGTACTGGTCCACAGCCTGAGTTTTCTTTAAGCCACTCTATAAAAGGCCACTACCAGTTTCTTCCACGGTTCACTGCATGGTTATAACCGTCTAAAGGGTTATCTGAGGTTGACATCTCTGAACTCACCCCACTGCAGCACAGCAGCTAAAGATTCACAGGTCAAGGTAGTATGGGGGAGAAAAACTGCTCGCTGGAATGGGGACTGTAAGAGGCACAGGTTCCACAAGAAGTGTCTCACTTATGGTAGGCTGCAGGACTGCTGATATAGTGGGAAGGACCGGACTAGAAGACTCCCATGATGGGAAAAGCAGGAGGAGGAGCAGATCCCAATCCTGTAGCCAGGAAATTATTAGCTTCCAAAGCATCCCTGAGCCTAGAATGCAAAAACACAGATTTTTCCAACCAGCTTCACATGCCAGCGACATGCGTCTAGCGGTAACAATGTCCTCTGTGATGTTGCAGCCCACTTATGATGATGCCAATGTGTCTAATCCTGCTGACGGGAGCAGGCCATAGATGTTATTGTTGCTGGGTGGAGGCTCAGACATCACTTCTGGGTGCCCAGAGCTAATGATAGACGACAATTCCCGGGACCAGGGAGGGCATCCTAAACGGCCTGTCTCCACAGACAGGATAGAGAATAAGCCATTCACTGCTCAGCCAACACAGGACCAGAAGAGGGCAACAGACACTGCAATCCTTGGGCAGCATGAGAGCAGGAGTGGAAAAGCCTGAATTACAGGGCTGCACCCAGGCAGAACATTCTCCTTTACAGCTACAAAGTGTACACCTTCTGCCAGTGATCAGTTTATAGTATTCTATTCTTCCTCAGGTCATCCAGATGAGCTTTAAAGAATACTCTGACAGAATACACAGTGAGGTGATTATCTGCACGTCTCAGGATTCTGACCATAGGGGGAGCCACAACCTCAAGAAGCCAACTGAAGACCAAGGAAATCATCATGACCAGAAGCAAGAACTTCCACCGAGCCCTGTGCCTCTGGCTCCTCATCATACTCATCATTATTGGGGTAAGAGGGCTGATTATTATATAATGTGAGGGCTGACCGGGAGGGACCCCAAAACAAGGAGAGGCAAACAGAGATAGAACCCAAGACCCATGACCTGGAAATCACTGAGCTCCACAACTAGTATAACCGGACTGAGGGCACAACGCAACATCATTACCTTGTACCCCAAGGGTCAGTGTCCTGTACCCCGAGTGTCAGTGTGTCAGCGTCCTGTACCCCAAGTGTCAGTGTCATTATCCTGTACCCCAAGTGTCATTATCCTGTACCCAAGTGTCAGTGTCATTATCCTGAACCCCAAGTCTCAGTGTCATTGTCCTGTACCCCGAGTGTCAGTGTCATTATCCTGTACTTCGAGTGTCAGCGTCATTATCCTGTACCCCAAGTGCGAGTGTCATTATCCTGTACCCCAAGTGTCATTATCCTGTACCCAAGTGTCAGCGTCATTATCCTGTACCCCAAGTGCGAGTGTCATTATCCTGTACCCCAAGTGTCAGTGTCATTATCCTGTACCCCAAGTGTCAGTGTGTCATTATCCTGCACCCCAAGTGTCAGTGTGTCATTATCCTGTACCCCAAGTGTCAGTGTCATTGTCCTGTACCCCAAGTGTCATTGTGTCATTAACCTGTACCCCAAGTGTCAGTGTAATTATCCTGTAACACGAGTGTCAGTGTGTCATTATCCTGTACCCCAAGTGTCAGTGTCATTATCCTGTACCCCAAGTGTCAGTATCTTTATCCTGTACCCCAAGTGTCAGTTTCATTACCCTGTATCCCAAGTATCAGTGTCATTATCCTGTCCCCCAAGTGTCATTGTAATTATCCTGTACCCCAAGTGTCAGTGTCATTATCCTGTACCCCAAGTGTCAGTTTCATTACCCTGTTCCCCAAGTATCAGTGTCATTATCCTGTCCCCCAAGTGTCATTGTAATTATCCTGTACCCCAAGTGTCAGTGTCATCATCCTGTACCCCAAGTGTCAGTTTCATTACCCTGTTCCCCAAGTATCAGTGTCATTATTCTGTACCCAAAGTGTCAGTGTGTTATTAATCGGTGCCTCACGTGTCAGTGTCATTATCCTGTACCCCAAGTATCAACGTTATTATCCTGTACCCCAAGTGTCAGTGTCATTATCCTGTACCCCAAGTGTCAGTTTTATTATCCTGTACCCCAAGTGTCAGTGTCATTACCCTGTACCCCAAGTGTCACTGTCATTATCCTGAACCCCAAGTGTCAGAGTCATTACCCTGTACCCCAAGTGTCAGTGTCATTATCCTGAACCCCAAGTCTCAGTGTCATTATCCTGTACCCCAAGTGTCAGTGTTATTATCCTGTACCCCAAGTGTCAGTGTCATTATCCTGTACCCCGAGTGTCAGTGTCATTATCCTGTACCCCAAGTGTCAGTGTCATTATCCTGTACCCCAAGTGTCAGTGTCATTATCCTGTACCCCAAGTGTCAGCGTCATTATCCTGTACCCCGAGTATCAATGTCATTATCTTGTACCCCAAGTGTCAGTGTCATTATCCTGAACCCCAAGTGTCAGTGTCATTATCCTTTACCCCAAGTGTCACTGCCATTATCCTGTACCCCAAGTATCAGTGTTATTATCCTGTACCCCAAGTGTCAGCGTCTCATTATCCTGTACCTCGAGTGTCAGCGTCATTATCCTGTACCCCAAGTGTCATGTCATTATCCTGTACCCCTAGTGTCAGTGTCATTATCCTGTACCCCAAGTGTCAGTGTCATTATCCTGTTCCCCGAGTGTCAGTGTCATTATCCTGTACCCCGAGTGTCAGTGTCATTATCCTGTACCCCAAGTGTCAGCGTCATTATCCTGTACCCCAAGTTTCAGCATCATTATCCTGTACCCCAAGTGTCAGTGTCATTATCCTGTAACCCGAGTGTCAGTGTCAATATCCTGTACCCCGAGTGTAAGTGTCATTATCCTGTACCCCAAATGTCAGCGTCATTATCCTGTACCCCGAGTATCAATGTCATTATCTTGTACCCCAAGTGTCAGTGTCATTATCCTGTACCCCAAGTGTCATTATCCTTTACCCCAAGTGTCACTGCCATTATCCTGTACCCCAAGTATCAGTGTTATTATCCTGTACCCCAAGTGTCAGTCTCATTATCCTGTACCTCGAGAGTCAGCGTCATTATCCTGTACCCCAAGTGTCAGTGTCATTATCCTGTACCCCAAGTGTCAGTGTCATTATCCTGTACCCCGAGTGTCAGTGTCATTATCCTGTACCCCGAGTGTCAGTGTCATTATCCTGTACCCCAAGTGTCAGTGTCATTATCCTGTACCCCCAGTGTCAGCGTCATCATCCTGTACCCCTAGTGTCAGTGTCATTATCCTGAACCCCAAGTGTCAGTGTCATTATCCTGTACCCCGAGTGTCAGTGTCATTATCCTGTACCCCGAGTGTCAGTGTCATTATCCTGTACCCCAAGTGTCAGTGTCATTATCCTGTACCCCGAGTGTCAGTGTCATTATCCTGTACCCCTAGTGTCAGTGTCATTATCCTGAACCCCAAGTGTCAGTGTCATTATCCTGTACCCCGAGTGTCAGTGTCATTATCCTGTACCCCTAGTGTCAGTGTCATTATCCTGTACCCCAAGTGTCAGTGTCATTATCCTGTACCCCGAGTGTCAGTGTCATTATCCTGTACCCCAAGTGTCAGTGTCATTATCCTGTACCCCAAGTGTCAGTGTCATTATCCTGTACCCCGAGTGTCAGTGTCAATATCCTGTACCCCGAGTGTAAGTGTCATTATCCTGTACCCCGAGTGTCAGTGTCATTATCCTGTACCCCAAGTGTCATTATCCTGTACCCCAAGTGTCAGTGTCATTATCCTGTACCCCAAGTGTCAGTGTCATTATCCTGTACCCCAAGTGTCAGTGTGTCATTATCCTGTACCCCAAGTGTCAGTGTCATTATCCTGTACCCCAAGTGTCAGTGTCATTATCCTGTACCCCAAGTGTCAGTGTCATTATCCTGTACCCCAAGTGTCAGTGTCATTGTCCTTTACCCCAAGTGTCATTGTGTCATTAACCTGTACCCCAAGTGTCAGTGTAATTATCCTGTAACCCGAGTGTCAGTGTGTCATTATCCTGTACCCCAAGTGTCAGTGTCATTATCCTGTACCCCAAGTGTCAGTATCTTTATCCTGTACCCCAAGTGTCAGTTTCATTACCCTGTTCCCCAAGTATCAGTGTCATTATCCTGTCCCCCAAGTGTCATTGTAAATATCCTGTACCCCAAGTGTCAGTGTCTTATTATCCTGTACCCCAAGTGTCAGTATCTTTATCCTGTACCCCAAGTATCAGTGTCATTACCCTGTATCCCAAGTATCAGTGTCATTATTCTGTACCCCAAGTGTCAGCATCATTATCCTGTACCCAAAGTGTCAGTGTGTTATTAATCGGTGCCTCACGTGTCAGTGTCATTATCCTGTAACTCGAGTGTCAGTGTCATTATCCTGTACCCCAAGTGTCAGTGTCATTATCCTGTACCCCAAGTGTCAGTGTCATTACCCTGTACCCCAAGTGTCAGTGTCATTATCCTGAACCCCAAGTCTCAGTGTCATTATCCTGAACCCCAAGTGTCAGAGTCATTACCCTGTACCCCAAGTGTCAGTGTCATTATCCTGAACCCCAAGTCTCAGTGTCATTATCCTGTACCCCAAGTGTCAGTGTCATTTTCCTTTATCCCAAGTTTCAGTGTCATTATCCTGTACCCCGAGTGTCAGTGTGTCATTATCCTGTACCCCAAGTGTCAGTGTCATTATCCTGTACCCCGAGTGTCAGTGTCAATATCCTGTACCCCGAGTGTCAGTGTCATTATCCTGTACCCCAAGTGTCATTATCCTGTACCCAAGTGTCATTGTCATTATCCTGTCCCCCAAGTGTCATTGTAAATATCCTGTACCCCAAGTGTCAGTGTCTTATTATCCTGTACCCCAAGTGTCAGTGTCATTATCCTGTACCCCAAATGTCAGTTTCATTACCCTGTTCCCCAAGTGTCAGTGTGTCATTATCTTGTACCCCAAGTGTCAGTGTCATTATTCTGCACCCCAAGTGTCAGTGTTATTATCCTGTACCCCAAGTGTCAGTGTCCTTATCCTGTACCCCAAGTGTCAGTGTCATTATTCTGCACCCCAAGTGTCAGTGTTATTATCCTGTACCCCTAGTGTCAGTGTCATTACCCTGTACCCCAAGTGTCAGTGTCATTATCCTGTACCCCAAGTGTCAGTGTCATTATCCTGTACCCCAAGTGTCAGTGTGTCATTATCCTGCACCCCAAGTGTCAGTGTGTCATTATCCTGTACCCCAAGTGTCAGTGTCATTATCCTGTACCCCAAGTGTCAGTGTCATTATCCTGTACCCCAAGTGTCAGTGTCATTATCTTGTACCCCAAGTGTCAGCGTCATTATCCTGTACCCCAAGTGCGAGTGTCATTATCCTGTACCCCAAGTGTCAGTGTCATTATCCTGTACCCCAAGTGTCAGTGTGTCATTATCCTGCACCCCAAGTGTCAGTGTGTCATTATCCTGTACCCCAAGTGTCAGTGTCATTAACCTGTACCCCAAGTGTCAGTGTAATTATCCTGCACCCCAAGTGTCAGTGTGTCAATATCCTGTACCCCAAGTGTCAGTGTAATTATCCTGTAACCCGAGTGTCAGTGTCATTATCCTGTACCCCAAGTGTCAGTATCTTTATCCTGTACCCCAAGTGTCAGTTTCATTACCCTGTTCCACAAGTATCAGTGTCATTATCCTGTCCCCCAAGTGTCATTGTAAATATCCTGTACCCCAAGTGTCAGTGTCTTATTATCCTGTTCCCCAAGTATCAGTGTCATTATTCTGTACCCCTAGTGTCAGTGTCTTATTATCCTGTACCCCAAGTGTCAGTGTCATTACCCTGTTCCCCAAGTATCAGTGTCATTATCCTGTACCCCAAGTGTCAGTGTCATTATCCTGTACCCCAAGTGTCAGTGTCATTATCCTGTACCCCAAGTGTCAGTGTCATTATCCTGTACCCCAAGTATCAGTGTCATTATCCTGAACCCCAAGTGTCAGAGTCATTATCCTGTACCCCAAGTGTCAGGGTCATTACCCTGTACCCCAAGTGTCAGTGTCATTATCCTGAACCCCAAGTGTCAGAGTCATTACCCTGTACCCCAAGTGTCAGTGTCATTATCCAGAACCCCAAGTCTCAGTGTCATTATCCTGTACCCCAAGTGTCATTGTAAATATCCTGTACCCCAAGTGTCAGTGTCTTATTATCCTGTTCCCCAAGTATCAGTGTCATTATTCTGTACCCCTAGTGTCAGTGTCTTATTATCCTGTACCCCAAGTGTCAGTGTCATTACCCTGTTCCCCAAGTATCAGTGTCATTATCCTGTACCCCAAGTGTCAGTGTCATTATCCTGTACCCCAAGTGTCAGTGTCATTATCCTGTACCCCAAGTGTCAGTGTCATTATCCTGTACCCCAAGTATCAGTGTCATTATCCTGAACCCCAAGTGTCAGAGTCATTATCCTGTACCCCAAGTGTCAGGGTCATTACCCTGTACCCCAAGTGTCAGTGTCATTATCCTGAACCCCAAGTGTCAGAGTCATTACCCTGTACCCCAAGTGTCAGTGTCATTATCCAGAACCCCAAGTCTCAGTGTCATTATCCTGTACCCCAAGTGTCAGTGTTATTATCCTGTACCCCAAGTGTCACTGTCATTATCCTGTACCCCAAGTTTCAGTGTCATTATCCTGTACCTCAAATGTCAGTGTCATTATCCTGTACCCCAAGTGTCAGTGTCATTATCCTGTACCCCTAGTGTCAGTGTCATTATCCTGTACCCCGAGTGTCAGTGTCATTATCCTGTACCCCGAGTGTCAGTGTCATTATCCTGTACCCCGAGTGTCAGTGTCATTATCCTGTACCCCAAGTGTCAGTGTCATTATCCTGTACCCCAAGTGTCAGTGTGTCATTATCCTGCACCCCAAGTGTCAGTGTGTCATTATCCTGTACCCCGAGTGTCAGTGTAATTATCCTGTAACCCGAGTATCAGTGTGTCATTATCCTGTTCCACAAGTATCAGTGTCATTATCCTGTCCCCCAAGTGTCATTGTAAATATCCTGTACCCCAAGTGCCAGTGTCTTATTATCCTGTACCCCAAGTGTCAGTGCCATTATCCTGTTCCCCAAGTATCAGTGTCATTATTCTGTACCCCTAGTGTCAGTGTCTTATTATCCTGTACCCCAAGTGTCAGTGTCATTACCCTGTTCCCCAAGTATCAGTGTCATTATCCTGTACCCCAAGTGTCAGTGTCATTATCCTGTACCCCAAGTGTCAGTGTCATTATCCTGTACCCCAAGTGTCAGTGTCATTATCCTGTACCCCAAGTGTCAGCGTCTCATTATCCTGTACCTCGAGTGTCAGCGTCATTATCCTGTACCCCAAGTGTCAGTGTCATTATCCTGTACCCCAAGTGTCAGTGTCATTATCCTGTACCCCAAGTATCAGTGTCATTATCCTGAACCCCAAGTGTCAGAGTCATTATCCTGTACCCCAAGTGTCAGTGTTATTATCCTGTACCCCAAGTGTCACTGTCATTATCCTGTACCCCAAGTTTCAGTGTCATTATCCTGTACCTCAAATGTCAGTGTCATTATCCTGTACCCCAAGTGTCAGTGTCATTATCCTGTACCCCAAGTGTCAGTGTCATTATCCTGTACCCCAAGTGTCAGTGTCATTATCCTGTACCCCGAGTGTCAGTGTCATTATCCTGTACCCCGAGTGTCAGTGTCATTATCCTGTACCCCAAGTGTCAGTGTCATTATCCTGTACCCCAAGTGTCAGCGTCTCATTATCCTGTACCTCGAGTGTCAGCGTCATTATCCTGTACCCCGAGTGTCAGTGTCATTATCCTGTACCCCAAGTGTCAGCGTCATTATCCTGTACCCCAAGTGTCAGTGTCATTATCCTGTACCCCAAGTGTCAGTGTCATTATCCTGTACCCCAAGTGTCAGCGTCTCATTATCCTGTACCTCGAGTGTCAGCGTCATTATCCTGTACCCCAAGTGTCAGTGTCATTATCCTGTACCCCAAGTGTCAGTGTCATTATCCTGTACCCCAAGTATCAGTGTCATTATCCTGAACCCCAAGTGTCAGAGTCATTATCCTGTACCCCAAGTGTCAGGGTCATTACCCTGTACCCCAAGTGTCAGTGTCATTATCCTGAACCCCAAGTGTCAGAGTCATTACCCTGTACCCCAAGTGTCAGTGTCATTATCCAGAACCCCAAGTCTCAGTGTCATTATCCTGTACCCCAAGTGTCAGTGTTATTATCCTGTACCCCAAGTGTCACTGTCATTATCCTGTACCCCAAGTTTCAGTGTCATTATCCTGTACCTCAAATGTCAGTGTCATTATCCTGTACCCCAAGTGTCAGTGTCATTATCCTGTACCCCTAGTGTCAGTGTCATTATCCTGTACCCCAAGTGTCAGTGTCATTATCCTGTACCCCGAGTGTCAGTGTCATTATCCTGTACCCCGAGTGTCAGTGTCATTATCCTGTACCCCAAGTGTCAGCGTCATTATCCTGTACCCCAAGTTTCAGCGTCATTATCCTGTACCCCGAGTGTTAGTGTCATTATCCTGTACCCCAAGTGTCAGTGTCATTATCCTGTACCCCAAGAGTCAGTGTCATTATCCTGTACCCCGAGTGTCAGTGTCAATCTCCTGTACCCCGAGTGTCAGTGTCATTATCCTGTACCCCAAGTGTCATTATCCTGTACCCAAGTGTCAGTGTCATTATCTTGTACCCCAAGTGTCAGCGTCATTATCCTGTACCCCAAGTGCGAGTGTCATTATCCTGTACCCCAAGTGTCAGTGTCATTATCCTGTACCCCAAGTGTCAGTGTGTCATTATCCTGCACCCCAAGTGTCAGTGTGTCATTATCCTGTACCCCAAGTGTCAGTGTCATTGTCCTTTACCCCAAGAGTCATTGTTTCATTAACCTGTACCCCAAGTGTCAGTGTAATTATCCTGCACCCCAAGTGTCAGTGTCATTATCCTGTACCCCAAGTGTCAGTGTCATTATCCTGTTCCACAAGTGTCATTGTAAATATCCTGTACCCCAAGTGTCAGTGTCTTATTATCCTGTACCCCAAGTGTCAGTGTCATTACCCTGTTCCCCAAGTATCAGTGTCATTATCCTGTACCCCAAGTGTCAGTGTCATTATCCTGTACCCCAAGTGTCAGTGTCATTATCCTGTACCCCAAGTGTCAGTGTCATTATCCTGTACCCCAAGTGTCAGCGTCTCATTATCCTGTACCTCGAGTGTCAGCGTCATTATCCTGTACCCCAAGTGTCAGTGTCATTATCCTGTACCCCAAGTGTCAGTGTCATTATCCTGTACCCCAAGTGTCAGTGTCATTATCCTGTACCCCAAGTGTCAGCGTCTCATTATCCTGTACCTCGAGTGTCAGCGTCATTATCCTGTACCCCAAGTGTCAGTGTCATTATCCTGTACCCCAAGTATCAGTGTTATTATCCTGAACCCCAAGTGTCAGAGTCATTATCCTGTACCCCAAGTGTCAGGGTCATTACCCTGTACCCCAAGTGTCAGTGTCATTATCCTGAACCCCAAGTGTCAGAGTCATTACCCTGTACCCCAAATGTCAGTATCTTATTATCCTGTACCCCAAGTGTCAGTTTTATTATCCTGTACCCCAAGTGTCAGTGTCATTATCCTGTACCCCAAGTGTCATTGTAATTATCGTGTACCCCAAGTGTCAGTGTCATTTTCCTTTATCCCAAGTGTCAGTGTCATTATCCTGTACCCCAAGTGTCAGTGTCATTATCCTGTACCTCAAATGTCAGTGTCATTTTCCTGTACCCCAAGTATCAGTGTCATTATCCTGTACCCTAAGTGTCAGTGTCATTATCCTGTACCCCAAGTGTCAGTGTCATTATCCTGTACCCGAGTGTCAGTGTCAATATCCTGTACCCCGAGTGTCAGTGTCATTATCCTGTACCCCGAGTATCAATGTCATTATCTTGTACCCCGAGTGTCAGTGTCATTATCCTGTACCCCGAGTGTCAGTGTCATTATCCTGTACCCCAAGTGTCATTATCCTGTACCCAAGTGTCAGCATCATTATCCTGTACCCCAAGTGCGAGTGTCATTATCCTGTACCCCAAGTGTCAGTGTCATTATCCTGCACCCCTAGTGTCAGTGTCATTATCCTGTACCCCAAGTGTCATTGTGTCATTAACCTGTACCCCAAGTGTCAATGTAATTATCCTGTACCCCGAGTGTCAGTGTGTCAATTTCCTGTACCTCAAGTGTCAGTTTCATTATCCTGTACCCCAAGTGTCAGTTTCATTACCCTGTTCCCCAAGTGTCAGTGTCATTATCCTGTCCCCCAAGTGTCAGTGTCATTATCCTGTACCCCAAGTGATAGTATCTTATTATCCCGTACCCCACGTGTCAGTGTCATTATCCTGTACCCCAAGTGTCAGTGTCATTATCCTGTACTCCAAGTGTCAGTTTCATTACCCTGTTCCCCAAGTATCAGTGTCATTATTCTGTACCCCAAGTGTCAGTGTCATTATCCTGTACCCCAAGTGTCAGTGTCTTATTATCCTGTACCCCAAGTGTCAGTGTCATTATCCTGTACCCCAAGTGTCAGTGTCATTATCCTGTACCCCAAGTGTCACTTGGATAGCTACTCTTAGAAAACCTTCAAACAGTTTACACACAACAGGTGTTAGACTCACCGACTTATAGTTTCCATTTTTACTCATGGACCATTTTTGACACACTTTTTGTGTATTTGTTTTTCTTTTCTGCCTTTCATAATTTTTTTAATTTTCCATTCAAACAGCCATATAAGGGCTTATTTTTTGAAGAATAGATTTCTTAAACAAATTTTTTGGTATCTTAAACAGAAATTCCATTTTTGTTTGACCTCTTACAGCATTGTTGTTTAGCAATACAGTGCATTTGAAAAGTGTTCAGACCCTTTCACTTGTTGTTATATTGAGTAGTGTTGGGCGAGCATGCTCGACCGAACACCAGTTTGGCTCGAGCATCGTGTGTGCTTGAGTCAGTGTTTTTAATCTAATTTAGCCTCTATTTCTGAAAAGTTTCTGGCGTGATTTGACCTCACAATCTTCTACATTACAGCCCATAATGTTAACCACTATGCTATAGAGCTGCATGGCCAGTTACTTCAAAAAATAAAATAAAAATATGAGACTTCTGCTGTATAGGAATACTTACTACTAGTAAGTATTCCTATACAGCAGAAGCCTTATATTGTTTTTGTTTTTTATTTTTTTTTGTGACTGGCAATGCAGCTCTATAGTGTAGTGGTTAACATTCTGGGCTGTACTGTGGAAGGTTGTGAGTTTAAATCTCGTCAGAAATTGAGGCTAAATTAAATTTATATATTTGATATTATTTTTAGTTATTGTAAAAAATAAATCATACTTCTGATGTATATGAATGCATAATATGTGGGAAACTACTTCTGATGTTTTAACCATAATATATTTACATATATTATAATATATTATATATTCTAAATATATAATAGTATATGTAAATATACTATGGCTAAACACACACACATATATATATATATATATATATATATATATATATATATTTAAATTAAATGTATCCTCTATTTGGATTAATATGTGGTAAGTTCAGTTGATTTTAACATGATTTGGAAGGACTCAGCCCTGTCTATAGAAGATTTCACAGCTGACGATGGATCAGAGCAAAAACCAAGCCACGAGGAGGACACTCAGTCACTCTGCCTGACATCCAAATATCCTGTGTGCAGATGGGAGAAGCTTTGAGAAGGTCAACCATCACTGCAGCCTCCACCAATCTTTATAGCAGAGTAGACAGAAAGAAGCTTCTCCTCATTAAAAAAAATAACTTAACATGAAAGTTTGCAAAAAAGCACCTAAAGGACTCTCAGGCTGTGAGAAACAAGATTCTCTAGTATAATGAAGCCAAAATGACATTGTTTGGCCTTCGTTCTAAAAGTCGTGTCTGGAGGAAACCAGGCGCCGCTCATCACCTGCCCAATACCATCCGTACAGTCAAGCATCTCGGGGCCAGCATCATGTCTGGAGGAAACCAGGCTCTGCTCATCACTAGTGATGGGCAAACATCGTCCGGGACGGCGAACCGCAGGTTCACGGTGGGCCCCATTCACTGTAATGGCAGGTGAACCTAAAAAACCTTCAGCTCATATTTGCAGCCACCAAATACTTAGTTGAAGTGCACAAATAGTCCCATAACATGGACAGTGACATACTAGAGGGGGATCAATGACAAAAATTCCAACAAAAAATATGTGTCTCAATCAGGGGACATTTTTATGCATCTTAAAGTGAAATTCTCTGAAATGTGCCCTACTGGAGCCTAGAATTTTTTTATTTTAAGCTATGAGAGTATGGGCCTTAAAAATTAGGCATTCACCTGGCATAAAACAAATTGTGATTATGTGGCTCGAGGTACATTATGCGGTCAATGGACAGAAATTTCACTGTAGGCCACTGGACTACAGGCCCCAAACATTATAGATTCACCGGACAGAAAAGATCAAGTGATTATGTGGCCAGAGGTATATTACACGGTCACTGGATATCAATTTTACTGCAGGCCAGTACAAATAGAGGTCAAATACATACAGATGTAGCAGGGTTAGCACTCCAGCTCTTAACTCAAATTTCTTAACTCATCGCGTTATCTTGAGACAAAAGCCATTGAAAATGAATTGAAGGTGTTTGCTTAGATTAGATAACCCAACTCAGAAATCTCAGAAAAAAGGAGTGTTAACTCTACTCCATCCGTATGTTTAAAAATTAAAATAACTAAAAATATAAATTTGGATTAAAAACATAGCTAACGAAATCCCCCCTCTTGAAAAAAAAAATAGTGATAATAGTTGAAATTTGATAACACGTGGTCGTCACTGGTGTTGAATTCCTCCGAGGCCCCAACAATTATTCATTCACCGTACAGAAAAGAACAAGTAAGTATGTGGCTGGAGGTAGATTACACAGTCATTGCATATCAATTTTACAGCAGGCCAGTGGACTACAGGCCCCAAAAATTATGCATTTAGCAAACAGAAAAGAACAAGTAAGTATGTGGCTGGTTTGAAGTAGATTACACGGTCATTGGATATCAATTTTACAGCAGACCAGTGGACTACAGGTCCCAAAAATTATGTATTCAGTGTACAGAAAAAAACAAGTAAGTATATGGATGGCTGGAGGTAGATTACACAGTCATTGGATATCAATTTTACAGCAGGCCAGTGGACTACAGGCCCCAAAAATTATGCATTCAGCGTACAGAAAAGATCAACTGATTTTGTGGCTGGAGGTCTATTAGAAAGTCAATGGATATCAATTTTACTGAAGGCCAGTACAAATACAGGTCAAATACATATGTTTAAAAGAACTAAAAATATTAAATTGGATTAAAAACATGGCTAACGAAAATGATAATAGTTAAAACACGTGGTCTTCACAGGTGTTGAATTCCTCCGAGGCCCAAAACATTAGGCATTTAACAGACAGAAAAGGCCTTTTATGCTGCTGTATTTAGCTAAGACAGGGACCATTATTTGATCTGGGTGGTGGCAGATATTTGTGTGCTGTCATGAGGAAATTCAATTAATCGTGGTCATTACAGGTGTTGAATTCCTCCCAGATCCATGCCTCATTCATTTTAAGAAATGTGAGGTAGTCCACACTGTCGTGAGCTAGGCGAGTGCGCTTATCAGTCATGACACCCCCTGCTGCGCTGAACGTCCTTTCGGACAGGACACTGGACGAGTGGCAAGCCAACAGTTCCATGGCAAATTGTGCCAGCTCTGGCCAGAGGTCCAGCCTGCACACCCAGTAGTCCAGGGGTTCCTCGCTTCTCAGAGTGTCCACATCGGCCGTTAACCCGATGTAGTTGGACACCTGTCGATCTAGGCGTTCCCTGAGGCTGGATCTGGAGGGCAGCTGTCAATGGGTAGGCTGCAAGAATGATCTCACAAAGTGACCAACACATCTTCAAACCGCCCTCGTCTTGCATGCGCTGTTGGATTGGTACCCGCAACTGTTTCTCTGTGAGTGGAAATTCCTCTGCCAGCCCCCGCAAAAGCAGAATAAGGTATTTCTCGAAGCAAGGCCTGGAAGTCCTGCATTCTGACAGCCCTCTGTGATGCTGGTAACATGTCCACCATTTTGTGTTTGTATCAAGGGTCTAAGTACTTTTCCACCCAGTACTGGTCCTTGCCCTTAATGCTTTTTATACGGGGGATCCCTCTTCAAACACTGGAGCATGAAGGCCCCCATTTGCACTAAACTGGAAGCGGTGGGGTGGCCTGGCTCCCGATCTTCGTACACGATAATGTAAACCTCGGTCTCCTCCCCCCATTCACGGACAACACCAGGGATCCCAGAAAAGTTTAAAGCATGCTTTTCTTGCTCCTCCCCTGCCCCGGCACCATCCTCCTCTGACTCCCCTTCATACTCCTGTTGACTTGTCTCAGATCAAGTAGCCCCTCCTGGGAATTCATTCAGCATTGCTTCTTTCTTATCTTCCTGCTCCTGCTTCTCGACGGCTTGATCAATGACACAACGAAATGCACGCTCCAGAAAGAAGACGTAAGGTATGATGTCACTGATGGCCCCCTGGCTGCCACTGACCAGTCTACATGCATCGCACATGGGCAGCCAATGACACAGTGAAAAAAAAACAAGCTCCCAGAACCTGTCCTGCTGCAAAGTTCATACAGGTAGTCATTAACTGCACGTTTCTGCTGGAGCAGCCTATAAATCATATACAAGGTGGAGTTCCAGTGCGTCGGGCAGTCACAAATCAGACGTCTGATGGGCAGGTGGTGTCGCTGCTGAACGTCAGCAAGGCGAACCATGGCCGTTTAAGATCTTCTAAAATGGCTAGAGATTTTCCTGAACTGCCGCAAGATGTCCTGGACCCCGGGTAGCACGACTAAATTCAGGACGTGTGTAATTTTACCCTGTTTCAGCATGCTCAGCAGATTGGCACCGTTATCACACACCACTTTACCAACTGTCAAATCGAGTAGGGTTAGCCACTAATCGGCCTGTGACCCCAAAGCTGAAAGGAGTGCAGGACTGGTGTGTCTCTTGGCTTCCAGGCACAATAGCCGCAGCACAGCATGGAAATGTCTCAACTGGTATGTCAAATAGGTTCTGGGGAGCTGGGTGGTGCAGCAGAAAAGGTGGTAGCAGTGGAAAAGGAGGAGTCAGCCGGAGAGGAGACAGAGGATAGAGTAGGAGGAGGAGAAGAAGAGACAGGCCTGCATGCAATCCGCGGTGTTAACATCAAATCCACACGGGTGCCACGGGTTACATGCTTGACGAAAGTCTGAAAGTTCACCCAGTGGGCAGTAAAAGTTATGTACCTTCCCTGCCCGTGTTTGCTAGACTACGTGTCTGTGGTCAGATGTATCTTGGCAACAACACTGTGTGCCAGAGATAAATTCACTTGCCTCTGAATGTATATAGCTCTAGGATGCCCTTTTGGGAGACCTATTTCCTTCCAGGGACCTTCCATTGCGGTGTGCCAATGACCACAAATTTTCTAAAGGCCTCCGAGTCCACCAGTTTATATGGCAGTAGTTGGCGGGCTAGCAGTTCCAACAAGCCAGCGGTTAGCCATTGGGCAAGAGGGTTATCCGGATTCATCATCTTTTTCCGCTCAAAAATTTGGGCCACGGAAGCCTGCCTTGTGCCAGAAGAATGCGACGACGGCGCGGTGGAAGGTGTAGTGGAGGACAAATGAGATGAGAGAGTAGAAGGAGAAGAGGAAGGACGTGGAGCACCGAGAGTGTGGCTTTGTGGGTTCTGAGGGTGTTGCTCCCACTAGGTTCGGTGATGGGAGGACAGGTGCCTTCTTAAGGTGGTCGCCCCTAGGTGAGTGTTAGGATTACCAAAACTTAAACGTTGACAGCAGAGGCTGCAGATGGCAACACTATTGTCAGCAGACACATAAAAAAAGCCCACATTGCAGAGCTATGTGCAGGCGTCCTGGGAGCGCCAGATGTGACCGTGCATGGTGGATGGCTTGTTCCAGATACATTAGCAGTCTGCTTCTCCTGTGCACTGTAAATTCTGCCTGCTTCTCCTCCTTCTCCTCCCTATCTGCTTCTCCGTTCTGTCCATCGACACGTCATCATCGTCACCTTCACCACCACTGACATTAGAGATCTCGGAGTAGGCAGCAACAGTGGGGACCACCCTCCTTGGGCTGATCTGGGTACTGTCGTCAGTCCGCTGATGTCATGCCCCACTCTGACGATGTGCGGAGGTCGGCCAGGATAGCAGCACGAGTTTAGTGTTGTTTTGGTGCCATGCTGGATCCGCCTCTCATCAGGTGCACTGGGTGGAGTCATTAGTTTAAATGGCCTCCAGCCAAGTGTTCTGAGCAGATTATACTAATCATTGTGGTCTGGGAAGCTTGGAGGGATGGTTGGCTGGCTGTTCCTGCTCTGGAAGATAAGTGTCATTTCTAGTTTGGTTGTTTGTGTCATCTATCCCATCCAGGTTCTGTGCGAGCAGGCTGCTCCTATTTCCCCAATTCACCATCTCAGGGAATTCAGGGTTTTGTCAGCCCAGGCTGGAGGACACATCACACCTACCTTCAAGGTCTGCATGTGGGCTGAGCAGTGCAGGGAAAGAGGTCAAGGATTAGCTAGGAGGTGACCCTTCCCCTGTCTCTCCTCCAGAGCCTGGTTAGTGCGTTATCTGTTATACTGAGTGCACGTCCGCCGTGACAGCTGAATGGTGGCCGTTTCTACCTCCTCTTCCTGATCCGATGCCAAGAATGGCTGCACATCGGTAAGGTCTTGTACTGGATGGGAAAATAATTTCTCTGACTCAAGCGGAGGGAATATGGTGTTGGTGTCTTCACAGCAGAAAGTGAAGAGGGTGCAGATAGAGAGGATGAGGAGGGTGCAGAAGCAGAAGTCTGAGTGAGCCACTCAACCAAGTCTGGTGCGTCCTTTGACGTAATTGCATGCAGCTTCTGCAACTTCCCACTTAGGCTCTGGTCTGGTGCACCTGCCCAACCCCTACCACCCCTGCGGAATGGCCTGCCTCTTCCTCTGCCTGTCATTTTCAAAATTACCCTGTGCCAAAGTCTCTTGAGAAGAGCAGTATTTGTGGAATATGGTATATCACACCCCTGCTTCAATCTGTTTTTTTGGGGGGCAACTAGTATATCACACCAGTAGAAATTATTTGTTCCAATAGCGTTTGTCACTATCTGTAGCTGACGTAACGCAGCAAAACCGCAAACAAATGCTGCACTACCTAAATGCACTATATAGAAAATATATTATAGGTTTATCACACCCCTGCTTCAATCAGTTTTTTGGGGGGGCAACCGGTATATCACACCAGTAGAAATTATTTGTTCCAATAGCGTTTGCCCCTCTGTATAGCTGCGGTATCGCAGCAGAACCGCACACAACTGCTGCACAATACAAATGCACTATAATATACTTTCTATGTTAGAAAGTATATTATAAGTATATTACACCCCTCAGTATATCACACCTATCGATAGCACATCTATACCAGTCCTTAAAAGGACTTTTGTGGCCCTATTAGCTAGCGTTTGGGGTCCCTAACAGTCTGTCCCTGCTCCACACAGCAACCTCTCCCTACACTGGCAAAAGACAAAATGTAAAATGGCTGCCAGATCGGGTTTATTTATAAGGTAGGGGGTGTGTTCATGTGCTGAAACGTCTTAATTGGCTGTCCTGTACCACCTAATGGATGTGTCATGGGTTAAAGTTCTTTGCAATGTAAAAGAATATGGCGCCGGCGGACATTGCCATATGTTCGCCTGTTCAGCGTACAGCGAACAATGAAAGTTCACTGCGATATGACCTCCAGGCGAACCGCAAGGCCATCTCTACTCATCACCTTCCCAATACCATCCCTACAGTGAAGCATGATGGTGGCAGCATCATGCTGGGGGGACAGGGAGACTGGTCAGGGTGGAGGGAAAGCTGAATGAAGCCAAGTATAGTACAGATATATTCTTAATAAGAGCCTGATCCAGAGATCAGGACCTCAGACTGGGGTGAAGGTTCAGCTTCCAACCATACAATTAACCTAAGCACATAGGAATGGCTTAGGGATAACTCTGGGAATGTTCTTGAGTGGCCCAGCCAAAACCATGAATCCAATGGAACATCTCTAGAGAGATCTATAAATGGCTGACCACCGAAGGTCCCCATCCAACCTTACAGAGCTTGAGAGGATGTGCAGAGAAAAATGGCAGAAAATCCCCAAATCCCGGGGTGTAAACCTTTGACATTATCCCCAAGAAGATTGGAGGCTGTAATCACTGTCAAAGGGGCTTCAACTAAGTCCTGAGTAAAGGGGTGGAAAGCTTATGTCCAAAAAAGATTTTAGTGTTTATTTTCAATAAATTAGCAAAGATTTCTGTTCTCATTTCTCCTTATTGAGTGTAAAATAACAGAGACAAATTAGCACCTTTATATTTTAGCATAAGGAGCAACATAAAATGCACAATAAATCTGTGAAATCTTGTTTTCTTTGACTTATTCTTATGTCTTTTTACAGATCATATTCCAATTGCTCACAATAAGATCTCCAGGTCAATGGCATCCACCACCTGTCAGCAACTTGTCTTCAAAAATCTCATCCAATTCAGACCAAGAAGAGATCCAAAGACTAATCAAGCTCATTGAATGGCCTGAGGTCCCCAGTGGAGTGGACTTCATGTCTTCTACAAGTCCAAAGACCACATTTTATGTTTTGCTGCATCCACAAGAAGTCTACCACATAGGAGATCGTATAACTGTTGTCATATTTGCTCGGGATCATTATGGTCGACCAAAAACCTATGGAGGAGATTATTTTCAGGTCAAGCTGCATTCTCCAAAGCTGAAAGCTGGAGTAACGGGTGCAGTCACCGACCACAGAAATGGCAGATATTCAGCCACGTTCCTTCTGCTCTGGCCTGGAGACGCTGAGGTTCACATCTCTCTGGTACATTCCAGTGAAGCCATTTCCATTATAAGCAGGAAGAGGGACTCTCGGGCCGACAAGGTGAAAGCAGAGGTTTTGTGTTAGTTTTGATTCCTATTGATCGGATCATAAATTACTCTGATGCCAGCAGATTAAGGGATTGCAGATAACTATGCTCCATACATTAGAGCTAAAGTGGGCATAGTAAAATGATTTTTTTCCCGTTCCAAGGCATGTATCTATTATTATTATCTCAGACAACTTCATTAGGTAGTTTAGATGGCCATTTCCTAAATAACTGGTTGTTCATGGATTGTGATAGTTGTCCTTTTAGATGATAATGCTATAGATTAATATAAAAACTTCTAGTAGACCTCGGCCGATATCTGTGGCCTGGTTTGGGCTTCCATTGATAGGAATGAGATATGCTATTCTGCTCTAGAAACTTTTATAAACACACAAAAAAAAAAATCCAACATGGCAGATGAAGTGTTTGGCAGATGTCAGCCATTGGTTAGCACCTGTCATCTTAGTCATTGAAAGTGTTCTGCTTCTGAATGCACCCTGATTCCTCCTTCATCAAAGACAGGCGCCTGGAGAGCTATGTCTCAATGACACACTATGGTCTCTGAAACAGCTCTGAGTTTATTCTGAGAATACACCCTGTTATACATACATCCATTCATACAGGAAACAGATGTGGTTCACATTACACTGGTGCTGAGTAGAAACAATTCCTTTTATGGAAATAATGCTAATGTAAATACATTCACCCTCTAGTATGATGTCACCCAACATCCTGACATTCATACAGATCATATAGCTTATTCTATTTAACCCTTGAATCCCCACTTAAGTCATGAATATGACTTATCTTCTTTCTCTCATAGAGAGGTAAGTAGTAATTATAATACTGATAAATAATGTTCTTAACCAACTCAAATCCGGCAGCCAGCTCAATAACCAGTCCCACCAAGAGGATGAATCAACATCCTTCTTGATATTATTGGCAATTTCATGTAACGCTTGAATATGGGACTGGATTGATCTGGAATGGTCAGATAAATCAAAGCAACACATTCCTTTAAAATTTTGACATGCTATAATATGTTTAAGTAACAGATAATCCACAGCAAATCTAGTTTCTAGCACTGCTCCTCTTACTTCTTGTAGACCTAAAAGCATGTCTGATAAGGCGATAGAGGTATGATTCAGAGATTTAGCCAAGTCACATGCAATAGAATTTATAGTACGAGTATTATATATAGCCAGTCCAGGCACTCCTAATATAGAGGCGCCCAAACTTGTATATTCTGCACGGCTGAAAAGGGGTAAAGTAGAGTCACAGTTTTTTCATAAAGTCTTGGTAACCGATCTTCAAGCTCTCCTGATAGGGGGTTGACTGGGAAGGGCCAAAGTCAGCCTGGATAACACACAGGGACTTCCAATAACATTAGCAGGAATGTAATTGTAGGTGTTGTTACCACAAGACAAAAACCATCCCTTAGGGAGCATTATATTATAGATAAAACCGGGAGTCACAATGGTCTTATTACAACAGCAAGCCTACTATTCTTTTTACAGTTGTCGTCAATATAATCATATACACTATTCTTAGGTAATCAACTTTTTATGTCTCTATTATCACAATATAAAGTCATATCCTGGGAAAAGGTAAAACAAGTCTCTGCTGCAGTCACATTAATAGTAATTATTCTAATATTATCCCTGCTATTTCCTGATTTCTGACATTCCCCACAGAAGTCATAAAAGGGAATAAAAGATTGTGTATTGTTAGGCTTCAACCAGGCTTCAAGAAGGGATTCATCGGGTGTAGGCACAGCAATAACACATGTTTGTATAAGATCCCGTGGGCTCTGTAAGTCTTTAAGGCACAATGAACTAACATTTAGGGCATTTGCCATCCTGACTATACTATTCTGCTCAGAATAAAAGGGGATGGGAGCAAAGGGATCTTGCTCCTGAGCTCTTTTATATACTGACTGATTATTTGGTGCACCGCAGAAGAAACTAATCTCCTCTGGGTGATACATACATGTAGTTATAAGCCAGACTGGCAAGAAAACACAAATATTAATCATTATCAGCAGACAAACAAATCTCCCAGAATATTGTGGGGTCATCATCTTCAGCCTGTGGCAAGGCACTTTTCAGGGAAACTTCTTCTGAGCTTCCCTCTTTGTTCAGGGATTTCACACCTGCTTCACCCTCTTTGTCTTTGTCCGTCACCAGAGAAGAAGCCTCAGGAACCCTTTTCACTCTGCTAGCGTGAATCCAGATTGGAGCCTCTTCTGTGAGAATCGCTGTTCTGGTGACTGCTACCACTCGTGTGGGTGGTCCAAACGGGAACTCAGTCTGTTTTCATCCGTTTGCCAGGTGCTGGACTATCACCACATCTCCTGGTTGGAAAGGATGCGTAGGTTCCTGTGGAGAGAAAGGAGAGGCACAAGCAACATCTCGTTCAATTAGATCTAAAGTTTCTACAAGTTTCCTCACATATTCTGCCTGTACTGCTTCTAGATCCCCTTTTTCTATCACAGGGGCCTTTGGACCCCAAGGGGTGGGGAAGGGTCTTCCCATTAGGACCTCAAATGGTGAGTAACCAGTATTCTTATTAGGCTGCATCCTAATTTCTGCTAGGGCTATAGGCAATATTTTTTTCCAATTAGTGAACGTTCCTCCAGCAATTTTCCTTATCTTTTCTTTAATTGTTCTATTCATCCTTTCTACTACCCCGGAACTCTGTGGGTGATAAGGGAGGTGGAACTTCCAGTCAATCCTAAGGGCTTTGGAAAGCTCCTTACATACCCTGGATGCAAAAGCTAGGCCATTATCTGAGTCAATTTGAACAAGACTGTTCTCTGATCTCTTGTAACAAAATGTTTACCACAATTTGTGTTGTTTCATTGGTGGTAGGAAAGACCTCCGGCCATCTAGAGAACATATCCACAATTACAAGGGCATACTCCTACTTTCTTCCTGTCTTTGGGATATGGGTGAAGTCAATTTGTAAGTGAGTGAATGGCAAAGTCGGGTAATTCAGATGCTGGTGTTGGGCCTTCTTTGAATTATTTGGGTTGTTCCTGAGACATGTAATACACCGTGAAACATAAGATTGTACCTTTCATCTGAGACTTGGCATAAAAAAAATCTCTCTGAATGAGGTCAGTGGTTACCTGTGCTCCCCTATGGCCAAGACCATGATATTGTGCAATTAAAATCTGGGCGCTTGCAACTGGGATACATGCATCCCCTCTCTGCAGATAAGACCTGTATCAGGGTCTTGTACTGCACCTACCGACTGCCATTCTATTTTGTCACTACTGGTAGACAAATCCTGGAGGCTTAGCAATAGATTGTCAGTAAGGGTAATGTCTGGAACTAGGGAAGCATTTGAACTGTTGCTGCCGTTCTAATAGCAGCCTCCTTTGCTGCCTGATCAGCCAGGGCATTCCCTTTAGCTATGTGCGTTTGGAGTCCAGTATGTGCCTTACAATGGATAATAGCAACTCTGCTTGGTAATTGGATGGCGGCCAGGAGATCATGTACTAGGGTGGAATGTGAGATTTGTCTCCCATCTGCAGCTATGAAGCCTCTCCTCTGCCAGATTACCCCATGATCATGTACAACCCCAAAGGCATACTTGGAATCAGTGTATACATTTACATCATTCACCTCAAAAAGACAACAAGCTCTAGTGAGGGCAATCAGTTCAGCTGCTTGGGCTGACTGAAAAGGTATAGGATTCGATTCCAGTATAACCTCAGGGAGTTGAACCACAGCGTATCCTGCATGATAAGTGTTGTCATTAGGGCGGGAACAGGATCCATCCACAAAAATATCAGGTACTCCTTCAATGGGTGTGGAATGTAAGTCAGGCCTAGGTGAGGTATGTTCATGTATAAGTTCAGTACATGCATGGGGAGGAGTCAAATCATCCTGCTCCCCCTTATAGCCAAGTAGGGTATTCAGTATAGCCATTGGACCGAATGTGGGTGCTGAGTATTTGATATGAAGTTGAGGATTAAATAGCAACAAAACTTCATATCCACTCAGTCTTTGTGCTGACATATGTTGTGTATGTATGTTCCTCAACAGGGCCTGAACATTGTGTGAGGTATGTAGAGTGAGGGGATGTCCTAGGGTGATAGGCGTGGCCATCTCAGTGACCATAGCACAGGCTGCCAAATGTCTGAGACACGCAGGCATGCCCTGAACCTGTACGGGAAGCACTTTTGAGAAAAAAGCAACTGGGCAGAAATTGCCTCTATGATCCTGCGCCAGGACTCCCACCATGGTTTTACAATTGTCCCTGGCAAAAAAGTGAAACATCATGCCATAGTCGGGTAGGCCCAAACCAGGACTGGAAACCATTGCAAATTTCAAATGACTAAAAGCTTGTAACATTTCATCAGACCATTTGATGAAGTCAGGCATCTCAGTATTGGTGACTTGTCTCAGAGTATTATCATAGTAGGAATAGTAGGAACAATCAGCAATCCATTGGCGGCAGTAACCAATCATGCCAAGAAAGGTCAACATGTCTTTCTTGGTTTGTGGGCGGGGTAGACCCAGTACGGCGGTAATTCTGGCATGGCTGATTTTTCTCTCACCTTTTCTGAGAACAAAGCCCAAATACTCAACACTTTCCATACACCATTGTAATTTCTTCCTAGAAACTTTGTGACCACATTCACATAACCACAGTAATAAACTAACACAGTCTGCCTGGCAGGCCTCCCGAGTAGAACTACATATGAGGAGATCGTCCACATATTGTAGAAGGACAGAACCATGAGGGGCAGTCCAAGGGCGCAGTGTAACTTGGAGGACAATGGAGTAGACTACTGGGGAGTCTACATAACCCTGAGGCATTCTACACCAAGTATACTGGCGAAATTTAAATGTGAAGGCAAAGAGTGGCCGTGTCTCCTTGTCAACTGGGACATAAAAAATGCATTCTTTAAATCAATAGCAGAGAAAAACTTTGCATGGACAGGAATAGCCGATAGCAGAGATGGTACGTCTGGAACCACAGGGGCTATGGGTATGATCTGTGCATTTACTAATAATAATTTCCTCAATAACCCCTGCCTCTAGGAATTCCATCAACATAGAATGAATCCCCTTTTCTTTTTCTGGGGAAAGGGGATATTGTATTGTTCAATATAAACAGGTGCAGTGCCGAGCTTAAGCATTGCCTGATATGGTGTACAAGAGATAAGGCCAACATCTTGGTCAGCATTTGCCCAAACCTCAGGAGGAACCGGATCAAGTAGCAGATCCTGAGGTTGGCATTCCAAATATAAAAAACAATTACCCTTTGGTAGATGAATGGGCATAACTGAGGATGTGACATGTAGGTGTCCCGTCTTGCTAATCCCCAACAGCAACTGTAACAGAACAAACAAATCTCTCCTAATAAATTCACAGGACAATTTAGAATGATCCTAAAACTGTGTGTGAACATTGACTGGTGCTTATGTGGATGTTGGATCGAGAGGGGAGGAGTTTTATAAGATCTGGTCAGTTTAATTCCCACAGAGGGCTCAGCATCCTCTCTTGGACCACTATAATAATCCTCACATGTTTCTCCTACATACGGAGGGGGTGCAGATACCTTTCCTCCATTTCTTATAACCTAATTGAGACTGAGGCAGAGCAGAACTCTCCCCAGGACTGGCTGTACTGAACCGTAAAGGCTCCGACAATTCCTGTTAACTGGTTAGAGAGGACTTATGTCTATGCTCAACTTCCTTCTCAACTGTCTGTTAGTATTATCCCTTAAAACCGTCACTTGCTTTCACCAGTTTCTGGGTTAGCGGGTTTCCCCTTGCCAGAGTGGTGGGGCGTCTTACGGTCTTCCAGGACACACACAATAAAGTTAGTACTGAGTCTGGTCATCAGGTCTATTATTTGACGTGTGCAGTTCCTCTCAGATCCTGTTATTCTGATCTTGTTATAGTTTAGTGTATATTCTGAAATCTGGAGCTCCACACAGTCTAGTGTGTTTTCTTGTATTTTTGGGACCTGTATTTTTATGTTTTTTGTGTTTGAGATTTGTTTGCTGCTGACGAGTTCCGTATAGGGACAGTTCAGTAACGCGCCATTTCCATTCACTGTCATTTATACGCTATTTACCTGTATGCTGTAAAATACTTACAGGAGCTGATCCATGCAGGGCCGGCTCCAGGTCATGTGGGCCCTTGGGCGATAAATATCAGTGGGCCCCGCACACAGTATAATGACCCCGCAGTGGCCCTCTATTCAGAATAATGACCCCCAGTCACCCCCCCATTCAGAATAATGACCCCCAGTCACCCCCTAGTCAGTTCTATTGCACTGACATATTTCACAGCATTTTACTGACATTATCATCCCGCTGTCCCCAGGAGCTCACAATCTAAGGTCTCTATTAGTCTGTCTTTGGATTGTGGTAGGAAACCAGAGATCCTGGGGAGAACATACAAACTCCATGTACTACCATTTTGGGGTACATATGAATTTCTGATCATTTTCTATAAAAAAAAAAATTGTGAGGGAAGAGAGGTGACCAAAAATGGCAAATTAGTAAAAAGTTATTTTACAAATTTTTATATAATAATAAATGTGGTAATACCAATAATGTTTATTTTTATTGTTTATCTTTTTTTATTTACAACTTTTTTCTCTGTAATTTGTATTCCTCTTGGGACTCGAATATGTAGTTATCAGCCGATGTCTCCGCTCTGTTCACCTCTCGGCTGATGTACTATTACGTCAGTGGCGCAAAGGGGTGCGTTGCACAGTTGTGTTTAAATGAGAATCTGCTAAAATTATTTCTCCTTCTATTCTGGAAAATAAACAATCTGAAACATCACGAGAAGTCTCCTGAGCGCGCCCCTCTCTCCACGCTCCCTCTTTATTCAGTGGTAAAAGAAAACTGTTATTTATGGCGCCATTGTTCTTTAGTAAGACTAGACTGATAGGTATTAAGAATCAATCTGTGTGTTTTATGATAAAGGACTTAGACAATGTAAACTGTATGAACTGATTCTGACGCTGTGATTTGGACTTTAATAAATGCTCGGGCCACGGAGTCAATAAATTATGTGCACAGAGTTGTTAAGCATGGAAAAAGACAAAAGTCCATCAAGTCCAACCCGTGATCCTATTATATTGATCCAACAAATCCCTGGATCAATGTCTATCTTCTTTACAAAAAAGGCTGGGCCAAAGGGAAAGGGTGTGTAGAAGACGATTTCTGTGCCTTGTCAGAAGCCTCAATGTTATTTAGAAGTAAAAAGTCATCTAAACCCTTTTTGAAGCATCTCCTGGATTTGCTGTGAGCGTCTCCTGCGTCTCCTCCAGAGATTCACAGCCCTCACTGTAAAGAAAGCTTCTCACCTCTTATGACTGATTCTGTTTTTCTCCGGGCGTAGGGAGTGGCCCCTTGTTTTTTTAGGAGGTTTAACACAGAATAGCTTCCCTTGATATTTCCATTTATATATATATATATATATGCACAGTGGTGAATAAATGGGAAACTGCTCAAATTCTTATTTTCTAGATAAAAAAAGACCGAAAAAAGTCTGAAAAGTAATCTGAAGTCATAAAGGAGGATCACAAATCAGAGTTCCTCCTATCCCTGCCCATGCCTTGCTCTCCCCGCTTCCCTTCTGTCCTTTGCACAGGGTAAAGTGACAGTTTCAATTATATGCATGAGGTTTCCTGAGCTAGAGCCACTTACAGTGCAGATATAACACCTCTCCCCAGGCAGTTTAACTCCACCTAACAGCTTCAGTCATGCAAATGCTATCAATTCCTTACATGCATGACTGAAGAACGAGTCAACAGTATTTAATGCAGGAGAATTCTCGTACAAGTCATTCTAATTGAGAAAGACATGCAGATGACTAGTGAAACCTCTTCAAGAAAAAATACAAGAACTCCAGTTGCTCTGACTTATTAATACTGATATTGAACAGGTTGACTTCAATGGATATTTCATCCACAATGGAAGCAGCGCTACGGTGAAATGTAATGTGCAGCCTCCAGGACCTGACGTGTGTACATACCGTGACGTACAATCCAGAGAGGAGTGGTTCTGCAACCGGCCAAAGGGCTTTCCCTGCAGTGCCTACCAGGAGCATTCAGCAGGTGGCAGCTACCCAATACTCAATGCCACCGAGCAGCAATTTCTACAAAAGTGAGTACAAGTCAGAATGAACATCAGACATTACATCATGTCAGGTTTCTATGTGTTGTGCCCAATAGTCGCCCCAACTCAAACCTTCTCATAAGTCCCATCTTTACATAAGGAATATGGTGGGTATTAGTTTATGCTGAATGTAGATGTGCAGGGAGCATTTATTGGGGAAGGAGATGATAAAGGTTACCCAGATCAGTTGACTTCCTTGGGATTGCTCACTAGTCTTCACTCTTATACGTAGGCATTAGTGTTGGGCGCAAATATTCGAATCGCAAATATTAATCGCGAATATCGCAACTTCGAGAATTTGCTAACATTTAGAATATACTGTAGTGCTATATATTCATAATTACGAATATTCTTTTTTTTTTTTTTTTTCATCTGAACCAATAATCCTGTCTGAACCTTGCTTGTGGGCAAATGAGAAGGCTGCAATGTCTTTGTCTGAACTTAGCAACATCCCTAACAACCGATAGGAAAGTTGTCTGCCCCTTACTATATAAGAACCTCCCCAGCAGCCGATTTCTACAGTTTATTGCAGTTCTGAGAGAGACAGCAGTGACATTGCTGAGCTCTGTGCTTTCCACTCATTACATTAGACAGTTAGTTGGCTTATATATATAATTAAGATAGTCAGTGTAGGTTAGATGAATTTCTACTGTAGCTGATAGGTTCCAGTGCAGGGTGTTAGGTAGTGTGACAGGTTCTGCTGTCCATACATACCTGCTACAGACATAGTGCTGTGATGTCACAAGTTGCACATATTGCGAAAAAATATGCGCATCATTAATTGCTGAAAATTTGCAAGCACAAATATATTGGAGCACTATTGCAGCTATTGTAATATTCTGCTGTGCCAACCATGTTCTCCATTCCCAGGAAACTTAAAAACTTATACCAGCTTGAAAAATGTTGCATAAGTGACCAACACCTGTATTTTGCGCGCATTACGCAAATATTACATTGCCGATTTTCGCAATCAAGAATATATGAATTTATGACAAATATGCTTCAAAATATTAGCAAAATATCGCAAATTTGAATATTGCCCCTGCCGCTCATCACTAGTAGTCATCATTGAAGACATCCTGGACGACTGGTCCCAGATGAATCATTAGTCAGTTGGATTGTTTTGTACTTGTAGTTAGCACTAGGACCATCTGACTACCATCTCAAGTGATTCAGGTGCACATCTGTGGAAACACAGCAGGTCATAGGCTAGAATGTTCTACTACCAATCAAGAACTATGAGTAGGTATAACATACTGGATTTTATGAATCTCCGTAGGGATACCAATAAACATAATGTCTGAAGTTAAGAACCACCAGATCCCAGTCTATATGTTGTGTCCTCACAGGTCGGTCACGGATCAGACAATTTCATCAACTCTGAGACAAATCACCATCCTTCCCCAGACTTCCAGCACAGGTGAGAACATTCGGGAGGTGGGACAATCGTGGATGTATTACTTCTGGTACCATGAATAGTCATTGCACAATATTGTTGCAGGGGATAAAAGTGTTTGTAGACCTGGACTCCCCATTCCGGACCCCTCAGGGTATTATTATCAGGACGTGTGGCAGTCTCGTGTGTGCAGGAACAGACGCTTCACTTCTCCATCCAACATCACCTCCTGTCTGAAGGGAAAGGTTGTCTACATGTTTGGAGATTCAACGCTTATGCAGTGGTGGCAATACCTTGTAAAGTTCATCCCATGTGAGTTACTGAAACGGTTAACATATTAACATAGTATATAAGACTGAAATAAGACATTTGTCCATCCAGTTCGGCCTGTTATCCAGCAAGTTGATCCAGGGGAAGGCAAAGAAAACCCTGTGAGGTAGAAGACAATTTTCCTCACTTTAGGGGAATAAAAAATTCCTTCCCGACTCCAATCAGGCATCAGAATAACTCCCTGGATCAATGACCCCTCTCTAGTAGCTATAGCCTGTAATATTATTACACTCCAGAAATACATCCAGGCCCCTCCTGAATTCCTTTATTGTACTCACCATCACCACCTCCTCCGGCAGAGAGCTCCATAGTCTCACTGCTCTTACAGTAAAGAGTCCATAGTCTCACTGCTCTTACAGTAAAGAGTCCATAGTCTCACTGCTCTTACCGTAAAGAGTCCATAGTCTCACTGCTCTTACAGTAAAGAGTCCATAGTCTCACTGCTCTTACAGTAAAGAGTCCATAGTCTCACTGCTCTTACCGTAAAGAGTCCATAGTCTCACTGCTCTTACCGTAAAAAACCCTCTTCTATGTTTGTGTACAAACCTTCTTTCCTCCAGACGCAGAGGATGTCCCCTCGTCACAGTCACAGTCCTGGGGATAAATAGATGATGGGAGTGATCTCTGTACTGACCCCTGATATATTTATACATAGTAATTAGATCTCCTCTCAGTCGTCTTTTTTCTAAAGTGAAAAACCCTAATGCTGATAATCTTTCAGGGTACTGTAGTCCCCCTATTCCAGTTATTACTTTAGTTGCCCTCCTCTGAACCCTCTCCAGCTCTGCTATGTCTGCCTTGTTCACAGGAGCCCAGAACTGTACACAGTCCTCCATGTGTGGTCTGACTATTGATGTGTAAAGTGGAAGGACTATGTTCTCATCACCGCCATCTATGCCCCTTTTGGTGCAACCCATTATCTTATTGGCCTTGGCAGCGGCTGCCTGACACTGGTTTATACTGCTTAGTTTGCGGTTCACCAAAATTCCTAGGTCCTTTTCCATGTCAGTGTTACCCAGTGTTTTACCATTTAGTATGTATGGGTGACTTGCATTATTCCTTCCCATGTGCATAACCTTACATGTGTCAGTGTTAAACCTCATCTGCCACTTCTCTACCCAAGCATCTAATCTATCCAGATCCCTCTGTAGCAGTATACTGTCCTCTGTAATATATATACAGTATACTGTCCTCTGTAGTATATATATAAATATATATATATATATATATATATATATATACAGTAAAGACTAAAAGTTTGGACACACCTTCTCATTCAAAGAGTTTTCTTTATTTTCATGACTATGACAATTGTCGATTCACACTGAAGGCATCAAAACTATGAATTAACACATGTGGAATTATATACATAACAAAAAAGTGTGAAACAACTGAAAATATGTCATATTCTAGGTTCTTCAAAGTAGCCACCTTTTGCTTTTATTACTGCTTTGCACACTCTTGGCATTCTCTTGATGAGCTTCAAGAGGTAGTCACCTGAAATGGTCTTCCAACAGTCTTGAAGGAGTTCCCAGAGATGCTTAGCACTTGTTGGCCCTTTTGCCTTCACTCTGCGGTCCAGCTCACCCCAAACAATCTCGATTGGGTTCAGGTCCTGTGACTGTGGAGGCCAGGTCATCTGGCGCAGCACCCCATCACTCTCCTTCATGGTCAAATAGCCCTTAGAAAGCCTGGAGGTGTGTTTGGGGTCATTGTCCTGTTGAAAAATAAATTATGGTCCAACTAAACGCAAACCGGATGGAAAAGCATGCCGCTGGAAGATGCTGTGGTAGCCATGCTGGTTCAGTATGCCTTCAATTTTGAATAAATCCCCAACAGTGTCACCAGCAAAGCACCCCCACACCATCACACCCCCTCCTCCATGCTTCACGGTGGGAACCAGGCATGTAGAGTCCATCCGTTCACCTTTTCTGTGTCGCACAAAGACATGGTGGTTGGAACCAAAGATCTCAAATTTGGACTCATCAGACCAAAGCACAGATTTCCACTGGTCTAATGTCCATTCCTTGTGTTCTTTAGCCCAAACAAGTCTCTTCTGCTTGTTGCCTGTCCTTAGCAGTGGTTTCCTAGCAGATATTCTACCATGAAGGCCTGATTCACACAGTCTCCTCTTAACAGTTGTTTTAGAGATGTGTCTGCTGCTAGAACTCTGTGTGGCATTGACCTGGTCTCTAATCTGAGCTGCTGTTAACCTGCGATTTCTGAGGCTGGTGACTCGGATGAACTTATCCTCCACAGCAGAGGTGACTCTTGGTCTTCCTTTCCTGGGGCGGTCTGCATGTGAGCCAGTTTCTTTGTAGCGCTTGATGGTTTTTGTGACTGCACTTGGGGACACTTTCAAAGTTTTCCCAATTTTTCGGACTGACTGACCTTCATTTCTTAAAGTAATGATGGCCACTCGTTTTTCTTTACTTAGCTGCTTTTTTCTTGCCATGATACAAATTCTAACAGTCTATTCAGTAGGACTATCAGCTGTGTATCCACCTGACTTCTCCACAACGCAACTGATGGTCCCAACCCCATTTATAAGGCAAGAAATCCCACTTATTAAACCTGACAGGGCACACCTGTGAAGTGAAGACCATTTCAGGTGACTACCTCTTGAAGCTCATAAAGAGAATGCCAAGAGTGTGCAAAGCAGTAATCAAAGCAAAAGGTGGCTACATTGAAGAACCTAGAATATGACATATTGTCAGTTGTTTCACACTTTTTTGTTATGTATATAATTCCACATGTGTTAATTCATAGTTTTGATGCCTTCAGTGCGAATCTACAATTGTCATAGTCATGAAAATAAAGAAAACTCTTTGAATGAGAAGGTGTGTACAAACTTTTGGTCTGTACTGTATATATGCACAGTATACTCGCCTCTGTAGTGTATATACAGTATACTGTCCTCTTCTGTGTTAATTAATTTACACAGTTTAGTGTCATTTGTAAAAAAAAAAATAATTTTATTGTGCAAGCCTTCTACAAGATGTGAGGCAGTGACAGGCCTCATATATGAAGGATGGTATGTATCTCCCAGAATGGTGCAGGAAACCTATTAAGGAGATACATATTGTGGTTTGCTGTGGTGCACCTGAGCTGTGCCACCTTGGTGGAATGGAAGCCGGAATCTAGAGTGTCCACTAAGATAGATAGTCGACATTGGTGTTACCTAGTATATCTAGTAACAACTAATCCGAACCTGGCTTTTACTGAGAGTAAGCAAAGAGCTGAGTGGGTGCTTACTCCCCACGATCCACTCTGGGGTTTATACGTGGCCCATGTCCACGATTGTGTTTAAAAGTCAGCAGCATGAGGCAGGGTGTGTCTGTTGTGTGGGACGCTGCAGATCACACCCTGCAAGGAGTGTGTGAAGCAAACACTGGCCTGTGGATGCTTGTAAAGGAGCCCCAAGACTGCAGGACTTTATTGTGGATGATATGAACTGACTACTTGTCCCTGCTGCGATCCGGCTGAACTGAACTGTAAGTTGCTGGAACAAGCAATAAACTGCATTGAAGTGACTTTGTTGTGTCCCTGCCTTTCTTCAAAACTGGTCATAGGAGCCCATTAAAAAGATCATTAATAAATATATTGAAGAGAATTGGGTCCAATACTGACCCCTCCAATACTTACCCCTGTGGCACCCCACTAGTGACAGTGACCCCTCCAATGTTGACCCCTGTGGTACCCCACTAGTGACAGTGACCCCTCCAATACTGACCCCTGTGGTACCCCATTATTAACGGTGACCCCTCCAATACTGACCCCTGTGGTACCCCACTAGTGACAGCGTCCCAATCTTAATGTGTACCGTTAATACCTCTGTTTATTATCACTGAGACAGTTACCCACATACAGACATTTTCTCCCAGTCCAAGCATTCTCATTTTATATACTAACCTTTTATGTGGTACAGTGTCAAATGCTTTGGAGAAGTCCAGATATATGACATCCATTGATTCGCCGTGGTCAAGTCTAGAACTTACCTCCTCATAGAAACTGATTAAATTAGTCTGACATGACCAATCCCTCATGAAGCCATGCTGATATGGCGGTATTTGCTTATTTTCATTGACTTACTCCAAGATAGCATCTCTTTGAAAACCTTCAAACAGTTTACCCACGATGTTAGACTTACCGGCCTATGGTTTCCGGGCTCTGTTTTCGGACTCTTTTTGAATATTGGCACCACATTTGCTATGTGCCAATCCTGTGGAACATTCCCTGTCAGTATAGAGTCCACAAATATCAGAAATAAGAGTCTGGCTATGACATTACTTAATTTTCTTAGGATACAGGGGTGTATGCCAGTAAGCCTGACATCAATAGTGGGGAAATTAATGGAAACCATACTTAAGGAGAGGATTGTGGAACATCTAAAATCCCATGGATTGAAAGATGAAAAACAGCATGGGTTTACTTCAGGGAGATCATGTCAAACTAATCTTATTGATTTTTTTGATTGGGTGACTAAAACAATAGATGGAGGAGGTGCAGTAGACATCGCTTATCTAGACTTTAGTAAGGCTTTTGATACTGTCCCACATAGAAGGCTTATCAATAAATTGCAGTCTTTGGGCTTGGACTCCCATATTGTTGAATGGATTAGGCAGTGGCTGAGGGACAGACAACAGAGGGTTGTAGTCAATGGAGTATATTCAGACCAAGGTCTTGTTACCATTGGGGTACCTCAGGGATCTGTTCTGGGACCCATATTGTTTAATATCTTTATCAGCGAAATTGCAGAAGGCCTCGATGGTAAGCTGTGTCTTTTTGCTGATGACACAAAGATTTGTAACAGGGTTGATGTTCCTGGAGGAATACACCAAATGGGAAAGGACTTAGGAAAACTAGAGGAATGGTCAAAAATCTGGCAACTAAAATTTAATGTGGATAAGTGCAAAATAATGCACCTGGGGCGTAAAAACCCAAGAGCAGAATATAAAATCAGTGATACAGTCCTAACCTCAGTATCTGAGGAAAGGGATTTAGGGGTCATTATTTCAGAAGACTTAAAGGTAGGCAGACAATGTCGTAGAGCAGCAGGAAATGCTAGCAGAATGCTTGGGTGTATAGGGAGAGGGATTACCAATAGACAGAGGGAGGCGCTCATGCCGCTCTACACAGCACTAGTGAGACCTCATCTGGAGTATTGTGCCATATCTCCAGAAGGATATTGATACTTTGGAGAGAGTTCAGAGAAGAGCTACTAAACTGGTACATGGATTGCAGGATAAAACTTACCAGGAAAGATTAAAGGACCTTAACATGTATAGCTTGGAAGAAAGACGAGACAGAGGGGATATGACAGAAACTTTTAAATACATAAAGGGAATTAACAAGGAAAAAGAGGAGAGAATATTTAAAAGAAGAAAAACTGCTACAAGAGGACATAGTTTTAAATTAGCGGGGCAAAGGTTTAAAAGTAATATCAGGAAGTATTACTTTACTGAGAGAGTAGTGGATGCATGGAATAGCCTTCCTGCAGAAGTGGTAGCTGCAAATACAGTGAAGGAGTTTAAGCATGCATGGGGTAGGCATAAGGCCATCCTTCATATAAGATAGGGCCAGGGGCTATCCATAGTACTTAGTATATTGGGCAGACTAGATGGGCCAAATGGTTCTTATCTGCCGACACATTCTATGTTTCTATGTTTCTATGCCATCTGGTCCTGGCGATTTGTCTATTTTAATCTTTTTAAGACGCCACTGTACTGCTTCCTGGGTCAAACAGGGCACTTTTAATGGGGAATTAACTTTTACATTCTGCATTTTATCTGACAGTTAATTTGCTTCAGTGAATACAGTGGAGAAAAAAATATTTAATAGCTTTGCTTTCTCCTCATCGCTCTCTACAATTCCTCCCTCATTACTCTATAGAAGGCCGGCATCTTCAGATTTATACTGTATACTGTAGATGAATATTGCTCATTATTATATTTAAGACACCTGTAGTAACTCCTGCAGATGCCCCTAAAGACAATAGATCATGTGTATCATGTACAGTATATGGTGAGTGTGCATGTGCATTTGTCTGTATATTACACCCATCAGCGATAAGATTAAAAGGACAGGGAATAATGTAGTACCTGGTTGCAGTAGCACCTGGTGGGAGATATTAAGCAGCAAGTGAACAGTCAATTTTTTAAGCTGATTTTTTTTAAAGCAGGAAAAATGGGGAAATGTAAAGATCTGAGAGACTATCATAAAGGTCAGATTGTGACGGACAGATATCTGAGTCACAGCATCGCCAAAACATTTGGATTTATGGGATGTCCCCAGTGTGCAAGTGGTTATTACCATCCAAAAGTGGTCAAAAGAAGAGCAAATGGCTAACCAGTGACAGGCTCATGGGTGACCAAACGCCACAAATGTACCTGCAATCCATGGAGGAACCATCTCTTTGTCTATAGTTCATCGTATTCTATTATTACTGTAATAGGATTTATCCCTCCATGCCCTCACCTTTTGCTTACACATGGCAGCTAATCTGGGCAAGCAAAGCTGCAATGTAAAGCATAGGTCATAAAGGCAGGCTGAACTTCTGATGAACCAGGACGTGAATTTCTATAGTAACCCAGAGTGGGGCACTACAATTCCTACACCCTGCTACTGTCTCCAATGGTTAACAAAGAATGCCATCTGTGCATTTGACTCCAGGTCCTTTGAAATTGTGCCTTAATAATATTGTTATGCAATGTACAGTGGATATAAAAAGTTTACACACCCCTGTTTAAATGTCAGGTTTCTGTGCTGTAAAAAAATGAGACAAAGATGAATCATTTCAGAACTTTTTCCACCTTTATTGTGACATATAAACTGTACCACTCAATTGAAAAACAAACTGAAATCTTTTAGGTGGAGGGAAGAAAAAATATAAACATAAAATAATGTGGTTGCATAATTGTGCACATCCTTAAACTAATACTTTTTTGAAGCACCTTTTGATTTTATTGCAGCACTCTGTCTTTTTGGGTATGAGTCTATCAGCATGGCACATTTTGACTTGGCACAAATCTTTCCCACTCTTCTTTGCAAAAACACTCCAAATCTGTCAGATTGCGAGGGCATCTCCTGGGCACAGCCCTCTTCAATTCACCACACAGATTTTCAATCGGATTCAGGTCTGGGCTCTGGCTGGGACATTCCAAAACTTTCATCTTCTTCTGGTGAAGCCATTCCTTTGTTGATTTGGATGTATGCTTTGGGTCGTTGTCATGCTGAAAGATGAAGTTCCTCTTCATGTTCCGCTTTCTAGCAGAAGCCTGAAGGTTTTGTGCCAATATTGACTGGTATTTGGAACTGTTCAGAATTCCCTCTAGCTTAACTAAGGCCCCAGTTCCAGCTGAAGAATAACAGCCCCTTGGCATGATGCTGCCACCACCATGCCTCACTGTGGGGATGGGGTTCTTTTGGTGATGTGCAGTGTTGTTTTTGGGCCAAACATATCTTTTGGAATTATGGCCAAAAAGTTCAACCTTGGTTTCATCAGACCATAACACCTTTTCCCACTTGCTTTTGGGAGACTTCAGATGTGTTTTTGCAAAATGTAGCCTGGCTTGGATGTTTTTCTTGGTAAGAAAAGGCTTTCGTCTTGCCACTCTACCCCATAGCCCAGACATATTAAGATGAAAAATACGGGAGATTGTTGTCACATGTACCACACAGCCAGTACTTGCCAGATATTCCTGCAGCTCCTGTAATGTTGCTGTAGGCCTCTTGGTAACCTCCCAGATCAGTTTTCTTCTCGTCTTTTCATCAATTTTGGAGGGACGTCAAGTTCTTGGTAATGTCACTGTTGGGCCATATTTTCTCCACTTGATGATGACGGTCTTCACTGTGTTCCATGATATATCTAATGCCTTGGAAATTCTTTTGTCCCCTTCTCCTGAGTGATACCTTTTACCAATGAGATCCCTCTGATGCTTTGGAAGCTCACTGTGGACCATGGCTTCTGCTGTGGGATGCGACTAAGAAAATTTCAGGAAAGACCAACTAGAGCAGCTGAACTTTATTTTTGGTCTATCAGAGGCACTTTAAATGATGGCAGGTGTATGCTGACTCAGATTTAACATGATTTTAAATGTGATTGCTTTAGGCCTCATGCACACAACCGTTTTTTTTTGAAGTCCGCAAAAACGGGTTCCGTAGTTCTGTGATCTCTGTCCGTTTTTTCTTCCGTGGGTCTTCCTTGATTTTTGGAGGATCCACAGACATGAGGGAAAAGTCTTTTTGGTGTCCGCCTGGCCGTGCGGAGCCAAATGGATCCGTCCTGAATTACAATGCAAGTCAATGGGGACAGATCCGTTTGACGTTGACACAATATGGTGCAATTGTAAATGGATACGTCCCCCATTAACTTTCAATGTAAAGCCAGGAGTCCCTATTATACCATCGGATCGGAGTTTTCTCCACTTGAAGCGTCCCCATCACCATGGGAACGCCTCTATGTTAGAATATACCATCGTATTTGAGTTAGATCGTGAAAACTCAGATCCGACAGTATATTCTAACACAGGACGCTTCAAGTTAGAATATACTATGAACTGTGTACATAACTGCCCCCTGCTGCCTGGCAGCACCCGATCTCTTACAGGGGGCAGTGATCCGCACAATTGGTGGCCAGTGCGGCCCCCCCGGCCCCCTCTCCCTCTACTGTATTAATTTCATTGGTGGCCAGTGCGGCCCCCCCCCGGTCCCCCCTCCCTCCCTCTATTGTATTAATTTAATTGGTGGCCAGTGTGCGGCCTCCCCTCTCCTCCCTGCGCTGTCTGTGACCGGCCGGGCGCTCCTCCTACTGGTAAGTGACAGGTCTGTGCGGCGCATTGCTTAATGATCTGTCACTTACCAGTAGGAGGAGCGCCCGGCCGGTCACAGACAGCGCAGCAGGTAAGTATAATGCTTCTAATATTGCTAAGTAACCATGGCAACCAGGACTGCAGTAGCGTCCTGGTTGCCATGGTTACCGTTCGGAGCCCCAGCGATTAAACTGGGACTCCGATCGGAACTCTCCGCTGCCACCAATAATCGGGGGGGAGAGGGGAGGCCGCACACTGGCCACCAATTAAATTAATACAATAGAGGGAGGAAGGGGGGGGGCCGCACACTGGCCACCAATGAAATTAATACAATAGAGGGAGGGGGGGCCGGGGGGGCCGCACTGGCCACCAATTAAATTAAAACTGGGGAGGGAGGGGGGTCTGCCCCCCTGCTGCCTGGCAGCCCCTGATCTCTTACAGGGGACTATGATATGCACAATTAACCCATTAGGTTCAGCACCTAAGGGGTTAATTGTGCGGATCACAGCCCCCTGTAAGATATCGGGTGCTGCCAGGCAGCAGGGGGCAGTCATGTCCACAGTTCGTAGTATATTCTAACTTGAAGCGTCCCCATCACTATGGGAGCGCCTCTGTGTTAGAATATACTGTTGGATCTGAGTTTTCACAAATCTTTTATGCAGACGGATCTTTGGATCCGTCTGTATGAAAGTAGCCTACGGACACGGATGACAATCTTGTGTGCAACCGTGTTTTTTCACGGACCCATTGACTTAAATGGGTCTGTGAACCGTTGTCCATCAAAAAAATAGGACAGGTCATATTTTTTGGACGGACAGGAAACATGGATCAAGGACGCGGATGAACAACGGTGCATTTTACGAGTTTTCAGCGGACCCATTGAAAATCACGGAAAACGGAACAACGGACACGGATGCACTCAACGGTCGTGTGCATGAGGCCTTATTCTGAACACAGCTACATCTCCAATTATAAGAGGGCGTGCACACTTATGCAACATTATTTTAGTTTCCTTCCACCTAAAATATTTCAGTTTGTTTTTTTAATTGAGTTGTACAGTTTATAGGACACATTAAAGGTGGAAAAGGTTCTGAAATGATTTATCGTTGTCTCATTTTTTTACAGCACAGAAACCTGGCATTTTAACAGGGGTGTGTAGACTTTTTATATCCACTGTATGTATTGTATTACACCTGCTGGTAAACTATGCATATTACATGTATATGGCAGAAACAGATGTTTAGATAGAATGGAACATACCATTCCATTCTCCCCCCTATTGCGCATAAGTCAGCTAGTTCTTCTTCCTACCAAGGGAAGAGTTCTAGGAAGCTACAGTCAGTCTAGAGTGGGGTTGGAAAGATACAAGACATGGCACAATCAGCGGAATGCCCCCCCCCCCCCCCTACTTCAGCAGGGGTCTCCAAAGGGAAGCAGCTCATAGAGCACTTTTACAGTTTATAGACAGAGTATTATGAGGGGGTCAATGGCCAAAGGCACTCCACTCAAAGGTAGAAGAACTGTGAGTAAGTCTAGCTACCAGACCAAAGCCAGAGTTTAGCACAGCAGAGAAAGAGATAGCAAGGTATCCAAGTTTGCCTGCCAGTTTACCCCAAAACCTGCTGGAGCCAAGAAAAGACCAAATATTGTCTGGATGCAAGTTTATTCATTTAAAGCTGTTGAACTTTATAAAGTCTGGACTCGGATTATTCTACCAAAAACCACAACTCTTCCGTTTATTGCTATGGAGTCTAACCCTGGGGAGTGACAGTATCCAGGTAGGAGCACCGTGACACACACAAAACTAATAAGGGCGCATCACCATTCGGAATTCCTAAAAACCTGTGACACGGTCATACCTGAGGGGGGGGGGGCATGGTGAATTTCATAATACCTTAGACTCTTGTAAACAATGCAGCTGAACTGTGTCCTAACATAGCTGAAGAATGTCTGCACCTGCAGCAAAGACAATAACTTGCAGGCATCACCTTGATGGTAGTGGCTGCTTCCAGTGTATAGGACTGATGAAGGTAGCATAGGTGTGTACTTGCTATCTCCATCAGGGCTACTGATGTTTATTGGATGGCTCTGTACATAGGAGATATGTTGTGGTTTGAGTACATCCTCTTAAACTGTATATGGAATGATGTCACCTATGTGTAATATAACAGTGTGTTTTGTTTTGGCAGCTCTACAGAAGGTGGACCGTAATGTCAGCTATGCCCCTGTAGTGCTGCTGGCCACGGATACTGATCATGGCTACCTAGTACAATGGCGAGTACACCAGAGGCCACTTACCATGCTTCGCACACGTGTACATGACCTGCACTACATCGCCAATGAGCTGGATAACATTGGCGAAGGGGACAATGACCTGGTGATTGTCATAAACTGCATGGCGCACTTTGTTTTATTCCCGGTAAAATTTTATCTGCAGAGGATAAGAAATATCCGTAATGCCGTTGTCCGGTTATTGAAGCGAAGCCCCCAGACCAAGGTCATCATCAAGTCCGGGAACACCGGCTTCCTCTATGAACACGGCAGTGACTGGCTGTCCCTCCAGCTGGACACCCTAATGAGGGCCGTCTTCTCAGGACTTCCAGTTACAATAATAGATGCCTGGCAGATGACCTCCTGCCATTACCTGCCCAAAGACCTTCACCCTTCGGAAATCATAATCAAGAATATGGTGGACTCGATGCTCTCCTACATTTGTCCAGAATAGGTTGGTACAGACAACATTGTGACAGGAATCCTCATCATCATTGCTGGAACATAGGACCACAACCTCCACCTTCACTATGCCTGAAAGAGACATCACGAGCTGTTCTGTACAGTATGTTGTGGTATAAAGAACAAATCTGATGGGTTAGACATAGGAAAAAAAACACTTACTGCTCTTAATAATGGTGCAGCCATTGGCTGAATGCTCTTGACTCTCCATACACCCTTGGCTAGATGAGCGTATATGGCAACCAGTTGTCTATGGGGAGAGAGGAGAAAGCTGCCGCCATACACTTCTGTTGACGTGGTGTTATCTCTTGGAAGAAGGAAAGGATCGAGTACTAAAACGGATATATGTAACTAAGTGAGCACAAGTCGACTTCAGAGGGGTCACTCTGAGGGGTCACTCTTCTATTTGGAGGAGACTCTAGTTTTGCTGTACCAGTTCTCTGGAATGCTCTGCCCCAAGCAAATACAGTAGATGAATTCACAACATCCACAGTTTTAGATACTCCATAAAACATATATTTTTAGTTTGGCCAATCTCATCCTCTGATCTAACTTTCCTCCATTCACCGCCCCCATCCCCATCATTGATCCATCATCAAATATTTACACCCCTGCACTCAGAGGCGCTACATATATCGTCTGGTGACGGCTCGTGCAGTTTTATATCTTCTCCCCTATTGTGATAAGATGGCCGACCACTGTACAAAACCGGCTGTTGTTATCTTCTGTGTCAGGCCATCTCCTCATAGCGTAGAGTGTAAGCTCTTGTGAGCAGGGCCCTCATTCCTCTGGTTGTAATTGTTGACCTGTTCGTTGCTATGTTATTTATGACTCTGTACTTGAACCCCCTGATTGTAAAGTGCTGTGGAATATGTTGGCGCTATAGAAATAAAGATAGTTAAAATTATTATTATTTTCCTGTAATGAGCTAATTTGCATAGTTTTACCATTTTCATATGGTTTCTGCTGTTTACTGGGTTACACAAATTTTCAGCTTCAGGTCAGTGTTTCATTTTGGCTTTAAAGGGAACCTGTCATCAACGTTATGTTGCCCATACTAACAGCAGAATACAGTAGAGACAGGAGAGCTGATTTCAGCGGTCTGTCATTTAAAAGTTAAATGTAAGTGGTTGCCGAGAACCAACATCACATTCATTGCAGACTAGGCCTGGAAAAGAGTAATGGCCTCCTGAGAAGAGTCCTGGCTATTCATGAATTCCTGCTCTCCCGCCCACCTGCTGATGACTGACCGGCTTCTACCTCGTTTTCTCCCTTTCTCTCTAGGAGACAATCATCAGCAGATGGCCGGGAGAGCAGGAGATTAAGAATAACTGACTCTTTTCAAGGCCTGGTCTGCAATGACTATGATGCTGATTCTCAGGAACCACTAACCTTTGGCTCATGAGTAGGGATGAGCGAACCCGAACTGTATAGTTCGGGTTCGTACCGAATTTTGGGGTGTCCGTGACACGGACCCGAACCCGGACATTTTCGTAAAAGTCCGGGTTCGGGTTCGGTGTTCGTCGCTTTCTTGGCGCTTTTTGAAAGGCTGCAAAGCAGCCAATCAACAAGCGTCATACTACTTGCCCCAAGAGGCCATCACAGCCATGCCTACTATTGGCATGGCTGTGATTGGCCAGAGCACCATGTGACCCAGCCTCTATTTAAGCTGGAGTCACATAGCGCCGCCCGTCACTCTGCTCTGATCAGTATAGGGAGAGGTTGCAGCTGCGACAGTAGGGCGAGATTAGGCTGATTAACTCCTCCAAAAGACTCCATCCAGTGATCGATCTGCAGCTGTGGATGATTGAACTGCTGCTATTGAATTGCTCACTGTTTTTAGGCTGCACAGAGCGTTTTTTAGTCACTTTTTTCTGGGGTGATCGGCGGCCATTTTGTGTCTTGTGTTGCGCCAGCACAAGCTGCGACCAAGTGCATTTAACCCTCAATGGTGTGGTTGTTTTTTGGCAAAAGCCTACATCAGGGCGAAGCTGTCACACCAAGTGCATTTAACCAGCAATAGTGTGTTTATTTTTTGGCCATATACTACATCAGGGACAAGCTGCGCCTGTCACCAAGTGCATTTAACCCTCAGTAGTGTGGTTATTATTTGGCCATATCCCAGTGTAATTCTGTCAGTAAACCTATACCTGTCACCCAGCGCCTAAATACTAGGCCTCAAGTTTATATCCAGCTAAATCTGTCGTTACTGCTGTACTGTTGTGTCTGGGCAAGTTATTTAGTGTCCGTCAAAGCACATTTTTTGTTCTGGGTTGAAATACAATTCCCAATTTAGCAATTTCCTAATTTAGTGGTTTCTGCTGTATCAGGCCTACTTTAAATACATCCCTAAAAGGGTATATCAGAATCAAGGTGCTGATAGGGTCATTCTCAATAACTTCACACACATGCTACTGTGCATATCCCAGTCTAATTCTGTCCGTAAAACGTATACCTATCACCCAGCGCCTAAATACTAGGCCTCAAATTCATAGTCAGCTAAATCTGTGGTTACTGCTGTGCCTGTATTAGTGTAATACGGTACCTAAATAGATAGCCAGATAGTGTTAGGTGTCTGTTAAAAAAGGCCTGAATTTGAATTCAATACATTGGGCCAAATAATATTTTTGTTGTTGTGGTGAACGATAACAATGAGGAAAACATCTAGTAAGGGACGCGGACATGGTCGTGGTGGTGTTAGTGGACCCTCTGGTGCTGGGAGAGGACGTGGCCGTTCTGCCACATCCACACGTCCTAGTGTACCAACTACCTCAGGTCCCAGTAGCCGCCAGAATTTACAGCGATATATGGTGGGGCCCAATGCCGTTCTAAGGATGGTAAGGCCTGAGCAGGTACAGGCATTAGTCAATTGGGTGGCCGACAGTGGATCCAGCACGTTCACATTATCTCCCACCCAGTCTTCTGCAGAAAGCGCACAGATGGCGCCTGAAAACCAACCCCATCAGTCTGTCACATCACCCCCATGCATTTCAGGGAAACTGTCTGAGCCTCAAGTTATGCAGCAGTCTCTTATGCTGTTTGAAGACTCTGCTGGCAGGGTTTCCCAAGGGCATCCACCTAGCCCTTCCCCAGCGGTGGAAGACATAGAATGCACTGACGCACAACCACTTATGTTTCCTGATGATGAGGACATGGGAATACCACCTCAGCATGTCTCTGATGATGACGAAACACAGGTGCCAACTGCTGCGTCTTTCTGCAGTGTGCAGACTGAACAGGAGGTCAGGGATCAAGACTGGGTGGAAGACAATGCAGGGGACGATGAGGTCCTAGACCCCACATGGAATGAAGGTCGTGCCACTGACTTTCAGAGTTCGGAGGAAGAGGCAGTGGTGAGACCGAGCCAACAGCGTAGCAAAAGAGGGAGCAGTGGGCAAAAGCAGAACACCCGCCGCCAAGAGACTCCGCCTGCTACTGACCGCCGCCATCTGGGACCGAGCACCCCAAAGGCAGCTTCAAGGAGTTCCCTGGCATGGCACTTCTTCAAACAATGTGCTGACGACAAGACCCGAGTGGTTTGCACGCTGTGCCATCAGAGCCTGAAGCGAGGCATTAACGTTCTGAACCTTAGCACAACCTGCATGACCAGGCACCTGCATGCAAAGCATGAACTGCAGTGGAGTAAACACCTTAAAAACAAGGAAGTCACTCAGGCTCCCCCTGCTACCTCTTCTGCTGCTGCCGCCTCGGCCTCTTCTGCTGCTGCCGCCTCGGCCTCTTCTGCTGCTGCCGCCTCGGCCTCTTCTGCTGCTGCCGCCTCGGCCTCTTCTGTTGCTGCCGCCTTGGCCTCTTCCTCCACCTCTGGAGGAACGTTGGCACCTGCCGCCCAGCAAACAGGGGATGTACCACCAACACCACCACCACCTCCGTCACCAAGCATCTCAACCATGTCACACGGCAGCGTTCAACTCTCAATCTCACAAACATTTGAGAGAAAGCGTAAATTCCCACCTAGCCACCCTCGATCCCTGGCCCTGAATGCCAGCATTTCTAAACTACTGGCCTATGAAATGCTGTCATTTAGGCTGGTGGACACAAACAGCTTCAAACAGCTCATGTCGCTTGTTGTCCCACAGTATGTTGTTCCCAGCCGCCACTACTTCTCCAAGAGAGCAGTGCCTTCCCTGCACAACCAAGTATCCGATAAAATCAAGTGTGCACTGCGCAACGCCATCTGTAGCAATGTACACCTAACCACAGATACGTGGACCAGTAAGCACGGCCAGGGACGCTATATCTCCCTAACTGCACACTGGGTAAATGTAGTGGCGGCTGGGCCCCAGGCGGAGAGCTGTTTGGCGCACGTCCTTCCGCCGCCAAGGATCGCAGGGCAACATTCTTTGCCTCCTGTTGCCTCCTCCTCCTACTCGGCTTCCTCCTCCTCTTCTTCCACCTGCTCATCCAGTCAGCCACACACCTTCACCCCCAACTTCAGCACAGCCCGGGGTAAACGTCAGCAGGCCATTCTGAAACTCATATGTTTGGGGGACAGGCCCCACACCGCACAGGAGTTGTGGCGTGGTATAGAACAACAGACCGACGAGTGGTTGCTGCCGGTGAGCCTCAAGCCCGGCCTGGTGGTGTGCGATAATGGGCGAAATCTCGTTGCAGCTCGGGACAAGCCGGTTTGACGCACATCCCTTGCCTGGCGCATGTGCTGAATTTGGTGGTGCAGAAGTTCATACACAACTACCCCGACATGTCAGAGCTGCTGCATAAAGTGCGGGCCATCTGTTCACGCTTCCGGCGTTCACATCCTGCCGCTGCTCGCCTGTCTGCGCTACAGCGTAACTTCGGCCTTCCCGCTCACCGCCTCATATGCGACGTGCCCACCAGGTGGAACTCCACCTTGCACATGCTGGACAGACTGTGCGAGCAGCAGCAGGCCATAGTGGAGTTTCAGCTGCAGCACGCACGGGTCAGTCGCACTGCGGAACAGCACCACTTCACCACCAATGACTGGGCCTCCATGCGAGACCTGTGTGCCCTGTTGCGCTGTTTCGAGTACTCCACCAACATGGCCAGTGGCGATGACGCCGTTATCAGCGTTACAATACCACTTCTATGTCTCCTTGAGAAAACACTTAGGGCGATGATGGAAGAGGAGGTGGCCCAGGAGGAAGAGGAGGAGGAGAAAGAGGGATCATTTTTAGCACTTTTAGGCCAGTCTCTTCGAAGTGACTCAGAGGGAGGTTTTTTGCAACAGCAGAGGCCAGGTACAAATGTGGCCAGCCAGGGCCCACTACTGGAGGACGAGGAGGACGAGGATGAGGTGGAGGAGGATGAGGATGAAGCATGGTCACAGCGGGGTGGCACCCAACGCAGCTCGGGCCCATCACTGGTGCGTGGCTGGGGGGAAAGGCAGGACGATGACGATACGCCTCCCACAGAGGACAGCTTGTCCTTACCCCTGGGCAGCCTGGCACACATGAGCGACTACATGCTGCAGTGCCTGCGCAACGACAGCAGAGTTGCCCACATTTTAACGTGTGCGGACTACTGGGTTGCCACCCTGCTGGATCCACGGTACAAAGACAATGTGCCCACCTTACTTCCTGCACTGGAGCGTGATAGAAAGATGCGCGAGTACAAGCGCACGTTGGTAGACGCGCTACTGAGAGCATTCCCAAATGTCACAGGGGAACAAGTGGAAGCCCAAGGCCAAGGCAGAGGAGGAGCAAGAGGTCGCCAAGGCAGCTGTGTCACGGCCAGCTCCTCTGAGGGCAGGGTTAGCATGGAAGAGATGTGGAAAAGTTTTGTCAACACGCCACAGCTAACTGCACCACCACCTGATACAGAACGTGTTAGCAGGAGGCAACATTTCACTAACATGGTGGAACAGTACGTGTGCACACCCCTCCACGTACTGACTGATGGTTCGGCCCCATTCAACTTCTGGGTCTCTAAATTGTCCACGTGGCCAGAGCTAGCCTTTTATGCCTTGGAGGTGCTGGCCTGCCCGGCGGCCAGCGTTTTGTCTGAACGTGTATTCAGCACGGCAGGGGGCGTCATTACAGACAAACGCAGCCGCCTGTCTACAGCCAATGTGGACAAGCTGACGTTCATAAAAATGAACCAGGCATGGATCCCACAGGACCTGTCTGTCCCTTGTCCAGATTAGACATTAACTACCTCCCCTTAACCATATATTATTGGACTCCAGGGCACTTCCTCATTCAATCCTTTTTCATTTTACCATTATATTGCGAGGCTACCCAAAGTTGAATGAACCTCTCCTCTGTCTGGGTGCCGGGGCCTAAATATATGCCAATGGACTGTTCCAATGTTGGGTGACGTGAAGCCTGATTCTCTGCTATGACATGCAGACTGATTCTCTGCTGACATGAAGCCAGATTCTCTGTTACGGGACCTCTCTCCTCTGCCTGGGTGCTGGGCCTAAATATATGACAATGGACTGTTCCAGTGGTGGCTGACGTGAAGCCTGATTCTCTGCTATGACATGCAGACTGATTCTCTGCTGACATGAAGCCAGATTCTCTGTTACGGGACCTCTCTCCTCTGCCTGGGTGCTGGGCCTAAATATATGACAATGGACTGTTCCAGTGGTGGCTGACGTGAAGCCTGATTCTCTGCTATGACATGCAGACTGATTCTCTGCTGACATGAAGACAGATTCTCTGTTACGGGACCTCTCTCCTCTGCCTGGGTGCTGGGCCTAAATATATGACAATGGACTGTTCCAGTGGTGGCTGACGTGAAGCCTGATTCTCTGCTATGACATGCAGACTGATTCTCTGCTGACATGAAGACAGATTCTCTGTTACGGGACCTCTCTCCTCTGCCTGGGTGCCTGGGCCTAAATATATGCCAATGGACTGTTGCAGTGGTGGCTGACATGAAGCCTGATTCTCTGCTATGACATGCAGACTGATTCTCTGCTGACATGAAGCCTGAATCTCTGTTATGGGACCTCTCTCCTCTGCCTGGGTGCCGGGGCCTAAATATCTGAGAATGGACTGTTCCAGTGGTGGGTGACGTGAAGCCAGATTCTCTGCTATGGGACCTCTCTCCAATTGATATTGATTAATTTTTATTAATTTTATTTTTATTTTAATTCATTTCCCTATCCACATTTGTTTGCATGGGATTTACCTACACGTTGCTGCCTTTTGCAGCCCTCTAGCCCTTTCCTGGGCTGTTTTACAGCCTTTTTAGTGCCGAAAAGTTCGGGTCCCCATTGACTTCAATGGGGTTCGGGTTCGGGACGAAGTTCGGATCGGGTTCGGATCCCAAACCCGAACATTTCCGGGAAGTTCGGCCGAACTTCTCGAACCCGAACATCCAGGTGTCCGCTCAACTCTACTCATGAGTTACACAACGCTGAGATCAGCATTTTGGTCACTATTTTATGCTGCCCTCAGTGAGGTCAGCATAAAGTTGATGACGGGTTCCCTTTAAATGTGAGACAATAAGATTTTGTTTTTGCTTTAAGCTTTTTCCCTATTTTTCTACAACATAGACAACCCCGATAGGACAGAGATGAACACATAAAAAAATATACTTTGCTTAGTTTGTCAAGAAGCGAGTTAAATCAGCTATATCCTGGCCTGCAGGAAGAGTGCATTGCAGCAACATGCATAGCTAGTCCTTCCTGGCAGTGAAACAGTTACTGTGCGTCAGTTTTCACTATCAAGCTTAGTTCACACTTCACTTATTTGGTCAGTTACAGGTGCAGATCTTTTCATGATACTGTATCTGAGAGTAGGACTAGCTCTTAGTAACTCCTGCCCCCCCCCCCCCCCCCCAGGGCCGATCATGTCTCAGGTCTCTTATTCGGGGGTCATTCTCACAATGATCTTCATTGACCACAGGGTTAGGGGCCAAACATTGCTTTTATTTGGCACCTCAGCAAAACCAAAACAAACAATACAAATAAAACACCTGCCCGGCTGCGCTCTAACTAGACATGAGGACTCCCTACCTCACTGAAAGCCTCGTTCACACACGGGAAGAACATGCGGCTTTTCCCAGCCTAACAATCCAGCACTTCCAGGCTGTAACAAAGTCCAGTAGCTTTTGGGGGATTGTGGCCCAGAAGTCCTCCTGACTCTGGCCTAGCGAACGTCGATTCCAAGACCTCGCGGAGTCCCCCAAAGTTCAGGCTAAAACCTAGCCCCGTGGCCCCTCAGCCAGCTCGGCTAAGCCCACTTGTACAGAGCCTTCCCAGGCCTCTGCTGCACACAGACTCTTCCTCCTCCTAACAGTCTGGACTGGGCTCTTATCCTAGACTGATTGTTCCACCTGGTGCGGCCTCTGACCTGCTGATTGACAGCGAAGAAATGGAAACTCCTGCCATAACTCTAGCAGCCGTGAGGCCTGTCACTGCCTCACAGAATGCATAGTGATGTGGCCTTAATGGTCTCTGCGTGTGTCACGGTGCTCCTACCTGGATACAGCCGATTCCCAGCGTTAGTCTCCAAAGCAATAAAGGGGGATAGTTGAGGGAGGAGATGGAGAATCCAAAGTTCACCAGCTTTACTTGTGCAAACTTGCATCCAGACAATATCAAGGTTTTCTATTGCTTCAAGCAGGCTTTGACGTAAACTGGCAAGCAAACTTGATAACTCTGCTTTCTGTCTCTCTGCCATGCTAAACTCGGCTTGAGTCTGGTTATTGGACCTTCAGTCAGATCTGGTATCCCTGGATTGGGGTGTCTTTGGCGGTTGTCCCCCTCCTGACGATAAGTAAGTAAATTAGCAAGGAGTCAGAGGTCTCTATGAGCTACTTCCCTTTGGAGAGACTCCTGCCGCAGCCAGAGAACATTTTACCTTTGCTGCTACATCTTTCATGTCTTCTCAGGTTCACTATCGAGTCTAAACTGGAATAAACTAAAACTGCCACCACTCCTACTGGTAGGAAGCAGGACTGGTCCACTTCTGCCCAGAGGGGGGAGAATGGAATGTTGAGTTCCCTTCTGTATAGTGATAGCTTTGCCATATACACTGCCACCTGCTGGTGAGCCAAGCACATTGCATGAACATAATGGTTACATAGCAAGATTCTGAATGCATGATGTGAAGGACCTTGAAATAAATACAAAGATGACATTTATGTTAACCATTAGAGACAGTAGCGGAGTGCAGAAATGGTAATACTACTCTGGGGTATTACACATATAAGTATAATAAAAAAGACTTGGAGGCAAATACAACACCACATACCTCTCATATCCAGTGACATCATGATTGATAATGCTATGTGCTGTTTGTGTGAGGGAGTCCTTATAATTTAACTTGTGACCTGATTCTTCAAACTACCTATCCACTGCACCAATCCCCAGGGAGCAATGTCCTGAGGCAGTACATCGCGACACAACAATTCATAAGGCCCACTACCACTCCCATCCTCTGCACCGGCTCCTCAGGAGCTAATGGCAGATGTTATCAGAGACTTTACTCATTTTTATTGCCTCACTTTAATGACATCACTCATGGGTGATGGTGTCTTACAGTAGTTAAAAGGTACAGTACATGGTAAGTCACATAACATCATTGTATGGCATATTATCATGGGTGCAAGTGCTGGGAGAGTGCAGCAGAGTTAACAGTCACACTTGGTGAGTTATCACATCTAGTTAACATGTTATGACTGTGACTGTTAACTCTGCTACATCTTTATAATATCATGCATACAGTAGATAGTACCCTGAAGGAGGAATACCTTGAAGTCTGGACATTTCTGGACATTTGCAGCTATTTCCCCCATGCAAAGTCATCAACTCCTTACTTTATTGCACTTTGGGAGGTTAACTTGCACTGACTTATACTGTTTATTACTGTGTAACTGCATTTATATGTTGTAATATATATCATGTTCATTTGCACTGTATTTGCACAGTACTACGGAAAGGGTTAATGAATACTGAGAGACTTTTGGGACTTTCTAGCTAATAATGAGAAGCTGATAATTCTCCACAGTTACCATAAGAGTTTAAAAAGAGCATGTTTTGGAGGGAAAAAGACAGACTTGTTTACCACCAAAACCAGACAGACTGACCTCTCAAATGTCTGTGTTAGCTCTGTTGTTATGTCTGGAATCTTCTTTTTGTCTGGAAAAACTGATGTGTCATTGCTATTGAGTATCATTGAAGCTCTAATGTAAGTCTATACCAGATGTGAGTTGTAACATAGTATCTATTTGTGCTGAGCTTCTCCACTCCACCCCTCCCACTAGAAGGTTCTAGTTCAGCCAGAAACTGAATATAAGGAGAGCAGTCAGAGTGCCTAGTGTTCTGCAGTTATGGAACATGGCTTAGAAGAGGAGACTCTGCCAGACTATTGATTGACCATAAGAAGACACTGAGATGGGTATACTCTGCCACAGATCCTGGATCACCAGCCTTTGACCACATTAAAAGCCATCTGTGCACAATGCCTTCCAATCCCCACAGAGAGAAGCAGTATGTGGTACACCTCCACAATCTCCAGCAAAACCAGTGCAGCATTGGGGCCACTGCAATCCCAGCCACTACATATCAACATATCATTATAGCAATGCTGGCATGTTCAAGCATCGGTAACATTACAATTCTGCTAGGTGGAATTGTCACCATAACAAGGTCATTCAGTAATCCAGAGCACCAGGCACTGCACTGGATACAGTTTTCTTTGTGAAAGGCACTAGCTGATCTCAGATCTGTAAAGAATAAATCAAGGCAACTGGACTTACTGTAAATTTCTTGAAAACATTTCACTCGTTCTTCCAACGAGCTTTCTCAATTCTGAGTGACTGTACAAGAATTCTCTGGGAATAAATATGTAACTGAATCAACACCCTCCCCCTCGCTTCTATTCAAGCTTGGCTTCTCCATTTTTACGTAGATGGCCTCCTTCACACCTCATTTGTACCAATCGGCCTCCTTATCCAAAACACATACTTGACTGTCTTCAAAGGTGTAACCAGATGTTGATTCAGTTACATATTTATTCCCAGAGAATTCTTGTACAGTCACTCAGAATTGAGAAAGCTCGTTGGAAGAACGAGTGAAACGTTTTCAAGAAATCTACAGTAAGTCCAGTTGCCTTGATTTATTCTTTACAGATATACCATGACCTGGATAAATGAGAACCTTCACATACACTAGCTGATCTCCAAACATCTTACACGCTACTGAATTTACAGCCACCGTACATAAAAATTCACTGCATTAAAGGGGAGATTTATCAAAACTGGTGCTAAGGAAAAGTGACTTAGTTGTCCATAGCAGCCAATCAGATTCCACCTTTTAGTTTTTAGAACTCATTTGGAGAATGAACAGATCAATCTAATTGGTTTCCATGAACAACTAAGCTAGTTTTACTTTGTAATAGTTTTTTTTTTTAAATAACATTTTATTCCATTTTTGTAAGTATTCAAAATCACAAATTATTTGGACAGTAGTATAGGAACAGTGTTACATATAATTCTAGTACACCAAATTTCGTCCAAGAATACAAACATCGCATTTGTCAATCCCACAATAACTATGTAAACTGCCCCCCCTTCCCTCCCCCCTATGCTGTCTGAATGCGTCTCTTCCCACCTACAAACCTTTCCATGATCATACAAAGAAAATTCCTGTTTATGACACTTTCAACTTCCCCAATTCTCCACGAACATCTTTTCGTAGGTACCACTCTGTATGTTTAAAGTTATTCATAAGAGACTGTATTTCTTCTGTCGATAAATGTTTGGCAATAAAAGTTGACCATTTATTCAAAAACCCTGTTGTACTGTTATTTTTATGAGATTCCGCTTCTAGCTGGTCCATTAACAGAAAATGTCTCATTAGACCCTGAAATTCTGCAATTGTGGGAATCTGAGGCTCTAACCATTTTTGTAACATACATTTTAATGCTACCAGTAGCACCCCATCTATTAATTTGGGTACTCGTATTAGATCTGGGTACACATGAAACAAAACCACCTCTGGTTTACATGATAGATTAATCTGCCACGTATCTTTAATCCATGACAGTAGCCACTCCCAATATTGTCTTGATTTGGGGCACAACCACACCGCCCTCAAAAAACCACACTTTGGATATTTAGTCAATCTTGTATCCCTACTGTTTGCTGGAGATATATTAAAGGTGTATATCGCTCTGTTCTTAGCACTTGTTGGCCCTTTTGCCTTCACTCTGCGGTCCAGCTCACCCCAAACCATCTCGATTGGGTTCAGGTCCGGTGACTGTGGAGTCCAGGTCATCTGGCGCAGCACCCCATCACTCTCCTTCATGGTCAAATAGCCCTTACACAGCCTGGAGGTGTGTTTGGGGTCATTGTCCTGTTGAAAAATAAATGATGGTCCAACTAAACGCAAACCGGATGGAATAGCATGCCGCTGCAAGATGCTGTGGTAGCCATGCTGGTTCAGTATGCCTTCAATTTTGAATAAATCCCCAACATTGTCACCAGCAAAGCACCCCCACACCATCACACCTCCTCCTCCATGCTTCACGGTGGGAACCAGGCATGTAGAGTCCATCCGTTCATCTTTTCTGCGTCGCACAAAGACACGGTGGTTGGAACCAAAGATCTCAAATTTGGACTCATCAGACCAAAGCACAGATTTCCACTGGTCTAATGTCCATTCCTTGTGTTCTTTAGCCCAAACAAGTCTCTTCTGCTTGTTGCCTGTCCTTAGCAGTGGTTTCCTAGCAGATATTCTACCATGAAGGCCTGATTCACACAGTCTCCTCCTAACAGTTGTTCTAGAGATGTTTCTGCTGCTAGAACTCTGTGGCAACTGATGGTCCCTACCCCATTTATAAGGCAAGAAATCCCACTTATTAAACCTGACAGGGCACACCTGTGAAGTGAAAACCATTTCAGGTGACTACCTCTTGAAGCTCATCAAGAGAATGCCAAGAGTGTGCAAAGCAGTAATAAAAGCAAAAGGTGGCTACTAGGAAGAACCTAGAATATGACATATTTTCAGTTGTTTCACACTTGTTTGTTATGTATATAATTCCACATGTGATAATTCATAGTTTTGATGCCTTCAGTGTGAATCTACAATTTTCATAGTCATGAAAATAAAGAAAACTCTTTGAATGAGAAGGTGTGTCCAAAAGTTTGGTCTGTACTGTGTGTCCGAAAGTGACCATTTATTCCCCATCTGCTTGAGTAATGAATCGAATCCATTCACCTTACACTCTTGAATGACATCTTTTAGTCTGGACTTACAGTAATGCATTATTTAGTAATACTGCAGTTCTTGCCCTTTAGGAAGCTGATATTTATCATATAGCTCTGATAGTGTCAAATATATTTGTTCTTTATCATATAATAAGTGTTGAAAAGTGACAATGCCCTCCCTTCTACACTGGTGGAATAGTTTGTTAGTGCTTCCTACCTTGAAGTCTGGGTGTGTCCATAACAACATGTATTTGGATGCCCTAAAGGATAAGTTATATAACTTTCTCACTTCCTTCCATGTTATTATAGTATCCCTTAATATTACTGAGCTTTTAATATCTGATGATAGCGATGCTAGTTGAACATGTAGGAGAGATCCCAAGTTCCAACCCTGGGCTAATTCTTTTTCCAACGTAACATTTGAGTAAAAAGATGTCATAGCCAACCAGTCCCTACAATGACGAAAGAGACTAGCCAAATTGTATCTCCTCAGGTCAGGGAAACAAATTCCACCCTTGTCCACAGGTAAGTATAACTTCCTCATAGCTATTCTAGCCCTCTTTTTGGACCATATGAACCGTGAGAAGGCACTATTCAACGCCATCACATCACTATGTCTAATTAATATGGGCAGGGTCTGCATTGGATATAATAATCTGGGAACACTTATCATTTTAACCAAGTGACATCTACCCAAAATAGACAGAGGCAGAGAGTGCCATCTCTCTAGTTCTTGCTTTGTTTTATCAGTGGTGTGTAGTTGAGGCCGTACAAAGAATGAGGGGAGGGACCAATTTTAATACCTAAATACGTGACATGATTTTTGGAAATAGAAACCGGGCAATCGTGTATTTCTCGCCTTGTCCCTGGGTGTGGCTTCCCTATATAAAGGAGTTTGCATTTTTCGGCATTAACCTTGAAGCCTGAGCTTTTTCCAAAGTCTACTCATTTTTTAAATATTTGGTGTATATCCCTTGAAGGACGTGCCAAGAACAGGATTACATCGTCTGCAAAAAGTGAAATTCTCCCTTCCCGTGTCCCTACTTTTATGCCTTCAAACACTCCTGACTGTTCTAAATATCTGGCCAATGGTTCAATTGCTATATTAAACAATAGTGGGGAGAGGGGGCAACCCTGTCTTGTTCCTTTTAAAAGTGGAAAGGATTGAGAAAGAAAACCCGGTAACACTATTTGTGCCTTAGGATCTGAATATATAGCCGTTATATAAGTTTGGAAGGCTCCTTTAATATTCATTGCGTCTAATACTTGTGCCAGCCATCCCTAGTTTACATTATTGAATGCCTTCTCGGCATCTATTGTAAGGAGTGCTGGTGATTCTCCTATTTGTTGTCTCCTAGTAACAAAGTCCAGTACTGTCAGCACCCTCCTCAAATTGAACACTGCCGACCTGCCTTTTACAAAGCCCACCTGAGATGGACCAATCAGATTCGGTAAGAAATCAGCTAGTCTATCAGCCATAATTTTAGAAAATAACTTGTGATCAACATTAATAAGGGAGATAGGTCTGTAAGACGAGGGCAGAAGCAAATCCTTCCCTGGTCTCGATAGTAGTCTTATATACGCTGAGTTATTAGTACGTTTTGGGACTTTACCTTCCAGAACCCTATTAAAACCCTCCATTAACAATTGAGTTATGTCATCTTTCAGTATTTTATAAAATTCACCTGTATGTCCGTCCGGGCCCGGAGCTTTCCCTGAAGGCATGTATTTTATTGCCCTAGAGACTGGAGTTTAGGCACAGCAGACTGGTTAAGATAATGCACCAGGGATGGCTGACTGTCAGAGTCGGCTGAGTATAATTTCTGATAATAATCTCTGAAAATCTCTATGACTTTCTCAGGATTATTCTGACAATTACCTTGATGATCTAGCAGTGTCGGGATATATACCTGACCTCTTGGTCCCTTAGACAACCTTGCTTGCAACCTCTCGGATTTGTTCCCATATCGAAACAGTTTAGAGTCTTTCTGTGAGCGATACATCCCTTCCCACCTAGTGTACCACACTCTAATCTAAGGTGCTCTGTGGGGGATTGAAGGAAAGCTGTATAGGTTTTCCTAAGCAAATCTGTCATTTCTCCTAACTTTTTCTTTGTTTTTGCTTTTAGTGCATGTACATAGGACATTATTTTACCTCGCAGTACTGCCTTTTCAGTATCCCAAAAAAGAGTTGGGTCATCCCTGTGTTGAGCGTTGTCCTCAAGAAATTCCAAATGCCACCCCCTTAGCAAGTCTTTAAAGTTGTCGTTTTCCCCAAGGAATGTTGGGAAACGCCATATATAGTTAGTCCCTTTTTGTATTTGATCTTTTAGGTCAAGTTGCACTGCAGCATGATCTGAGATGACCATATCCAGTATTCTAGGATTGTCAATCATATTGCGCATTGCGGTAGAGACCAAAAGATAGTCGATTCGAGACCATGAATCATTAGGGGCCGAATAGAAAGTGTAATCTCTTCCCTCTGGATTAACTATTCTCCAAGGGGCAATGAGGTCATTGTCTCATGTCAACTGTTCTAAAACTTTTTCCCTCCCAGCAGATGCCTTGTTCATTGCTCTGGCAGATTTACGGTCCTCCCTGCTCACCATCACCGTGTTCATATCTCCAGCCATGACAAAATTACGCTGCCGTAATGTTCCTAGGCGAGTATTTAATGCCTCAAAGAATTTTATATTATCACCGTTAGGGCCGTTTATTAAGACTATTTCTCCCACTGGGGATTCTATATTCACTATCTGCCATCTACCAGCTTCATCTGTTTTATGATGCAATATTTTGTATTGCAGGTTCTTGTGAAATAGTAACAACGTACCTCCCTTCCTATGTACTGATTCAGATCCTATAACTTTCCCCACCCACATCCTCTCCATGCGAGTGAATTCTTCTGCCCTCAAGTGAGTTTCCTGGAACATTGCAATATCGGCCCTACACTTCAGCAAGTGTTTTATGACCATATTTATTTTAGCAGGGGAACGAAGTCCCTTTACATTCCATGATATTACTCGCAATATATTAACATCACACAAAGAGGATGTGGCATGGACAGTCTATCTCTGTGTTTGAGTTCAAACATAATAAGGCCTTGAGTGTTAATTGCCTTGTTCCGCAGACATTAGAAACAATATATTCAACATAATGAACATGAAATTTGACTATATAGTCACCCCTTCAACGCGATGGCAATTTCTGCGATTCATCGATCATGTCAGATTGTGACCCAACTGCTCCAACGCTGGTCTCTCCATTATTGGCTTGCTTCACTGGTGGTCTGTTTCTGCCTAGTGTTCTCGGTGGCAGGTGTTGTAGGCCTAGGTGATTTCTCACCTCCTCTGCTGTTATGTATGTAGATGTCGTGCCATCCGAATGGAATATTTAGAGAATTGCTGGGTACAAAAGCGCAAATCTGGTGTGTCTCTCGTATAGCTCTAAGCATATCCCAGAAAACTCTCTCCTCCTCTTTTGTACATCCGCCGAATAGTCCCCGAATATAAGAACTTTCTGTCCCCGGATTTCAAGGGAGGACCTCTGGCGTTTGTATGGCCGCAATATGGCTGACTTATCGGTAAAGTCCAAATACTTCACTATAACGGGTCTTTGTCTTTGATGTAAGGCAGAAGGCGCCTTTAAACTGCGATCTGCTCCAGGTCTCAGGTCAGGACCTATACGGTGGGCTCTTTCTACCGTGCATGGTTTTTAAAGCCCTAAAGCCATCGGAATCTCTTGCTCGCAAATTGCGATTAGCTCCTGAGCTGGAATCGATTCTTTTAGCCCCAGTATGCGTAAATTGCTTCTTCTTGAGTGGTTTTCCAAATCATCCACCTTCATTTTTAGGGCCACTGACTCATTTACTGCTTTATCCAGCAGTGTGCGCATTTCGGAACTCGATTCCTCCAGTATCTGTATTCTGCTCTCCGCGCTTTCCAGCCTCGACCCATGTTCAGCTGCGGTCGCTTGCAGAGATTGAAGCGTTACTGTGCTAGCCAGGGATTCCTGGAGGTCAGGTAAAATCCGATTGGGAACCTCTATTGCCAGTTTCACAAAATCAATGCATGTGTCGTCCCTTTGGAGATCAGCATCTTCTGGGGCAATCTGCTCCTCCATGACACTTCGCTGTGTAAGCAAGGGAACGCCTTCCTCCACTATCTCGTTTTCCCGCGCTGCTGATTTCAAAGATCTGCTTTGGCCTTTTCGTCTTGCTTCTGGTCCCCATGTTTAGGATAAAACGATCCATATGCTCCCGCCTATCTAGCGGTTAAGATATTCCCAGAGTTTGTCCGGTATGTAGGGGTATATTTATCCACAGAGTTCCGACTGCACGGAGCCGAGGTTAGCTGCATTCTACCATGTTGGTGCCGGAACCGGAAGTCCCACTTTGTAATAGTTTTAATAAATCTCCCCCTACGTGTCTGTGTACTGTGCAGAGAAAAAGAATTATAAGGTTATAACGGCGCCGACTCCACAGTATTTACAGGGTTAATACATGACCAGCTCCGTGTGATAAATGGTAGATCCCTCACCAGTAACCACCACTATAGATGAGATAAGATGCCTTTATTGTCACTGTACAATACAATGAATACAATGTACAATACAATCAAATGTTTGGAGCAATCCTAGAGGCCATGGACAGAGGAACAAAGAACTGACATTTTAAAGTATTATAATAGAAAAAAGAAACACATTGCACTAGAAAGCATCACTATTCACAGGTCACAGCAAATATATATATATATATACACACACACTCACCTAAAGAATTTTTAGGAACACCTGTTCAATTTCTCATTAATGCGATTATCTAGTCAACCAATCACATGGCAGTTGCTTCGATGCATGTAGGGTTGTGGTCCTGGTCAAGACAATCTCCCGAACTCCACACTGAATGTCAGAATGGGAAAGAAAGGTGATTTAAGCAATTTTGAGCGTGGCATGGTTGTTGGTGCCAGACGGGCCGGTCTGAGTATTTCACAATCTGCTCAGTTACTGTGATTTTCACGCGCAACCATTTCTAGGGTTTACAAAGAATGGTGTGAAAAGGGAAAAACCTCCAGTATGCGGCAGTCCTGTGGGCGAAAATGCCTTGTTGATGCTAGAGGTCAGAGGAGAATGGGCCGACTGATTCAAGCTGATAGAAGAGCAACGTTGACTGAAATAACCACTCGTTACAACCGAGGTATGCAGCAAAGCATTTATGAAGCCACAACACGCACAACCTTGAGGCGGATGGGCTACAACAGCAGAAGACCCCACCGGGCACCACTCATCTCCACTACAAATAGGAAAAAGAGGCTACAATTTGCACGAGCTCACCAAAATTGGACTGTTGAAGACTGGAAAAATGTTGCCTGGTCTGATGAGTCTCGATTTCTGTTGAGACATTCAAATGGTAGATTTTGAGGCTTTATGTCCCTGTTTGCTGATTTGTCTCAGCTTTGTATGGCACATGAAAGAATTGCTCCATCATGTCCATGAGACTGAACTGGCCACTGCTGTGACTTCTGCTACTTGTCTGACCCAGGGAGGGGTGGGGGATGGATATTGACCTCAGACACAATGACGATGGGAGTCTGCTCTTCGAAAGCTAGAACAAGTATTTCTTGGTAATAAAGTAATTTAACCTTGGCAACAGAAAAACATTCCCCCATTTGATAGCAGGGGTCTAAAATCATGGCTACCCAGTAATCATCAGACTGCTTCATGTGAGTGATATGCCTGTCAATGCAAAAGTAAATAAGCATACAGCTCGCCATTCTCACCAGCCAGCCCGAGATGTCTTTCCAGCCCTGTTCCCTATTAAGATGATTGGTCATCAAGATCAGTATTGTCGTCATCATCATCAGCCTTGTCCGCTGCAAGCAGCGTTTTGTTGTCCACCTCCAAAGCGGAATGGAGGCGAAATGGGGCCAAATTAAGCCAAACTGATGTAATCCGAGCGGATCCTCATCTATTCAGAATGCATTAAGGGCAAAACTGATTTGTTTTGGACCGCTGAGCCCTGAATGGATCTCACAAATGGAAACAAAAACACCAGTGTGAAAGTAGCCTAAGCTACAGTTGTTCAGACACAAACATAGGTACCGGATCTCTATTGCAGCACATGAGGCGGCATCACCATATCTTGTGGGAAAAAATAACTGAATTAAAACAAGTTTGTTCTTCTCCTATTCTTCCTTGTGGCAGCCAGGTCACATCCACAAGCAGTACCTTTTCATCATCATCAGTGGAGGTAACATACAGCCTAAACCTCAAAATAAAAGCTGTCTGAGCTAGATCTGCTTCTATTGAGGCTACCTTGAGAACCGTTTATGCTGCTGATACCATTAGTGCAGACTCAAAACGTGCTAGATGTAGGCCATGCTTGGCTGCTGGAAGCTCTGTGCAGGTGTCTCCTGAATGGTAATTTTCCTCCACAATGCCTGCGGAAAAGACCACTGCCACGTGCAAGATCTGCAGGATGAAAATAAGCTGGGGGCATTTAAACAAACACATGGCACCATGGCTCTATTGAAGTACATGAGACTGCAGAGAACTAAATCCCAACCACCTAACCGCATGTCTTCCCCCACAAAACCAAATAACCGCACAAGAACATCGATTTTGTTGGAATGAGGGTCGGTCACAGCATTATTTAACTTCTTATTTTTTCTTTAAAGGGAATCTGTCACCTGCTTTTAGCATTTTAAGCTGGCACCATCACTATGTTGACTAAAGTGCCTTATTTCCAGGACTCTTCTTTTTACTTATTTTCGTTTGGTAGTTTTGATATAAAAGCAATTTTCATGTTATGCTAATTAGGGTCCAAGGTGCCCAGAGGGGCGTTTTTTTCACTCTCCGGTGCCCAGTGACGCCCCCCTGCAGTGCCCAAGACAGCCTCCTGATCATCAAAACACCTCCCACAGCCCGGCAAATGGTTCCACCCCCTCCCGACGTCATAATCTACCTTATAGATATGCCCCGTCCTTCTTCCTGTCTGCGGCCAGAAAACTCGCGCAGGCGCAGTACCGCCTGCCCCTGCACGATCATCAACGTCCTGAGGGCAACAGCGCTCAGGTCACATCACTGGGCTCGGCGCATGCCCAGTGAGACTTTTGAGGCTGTTGCCCTCAGGAGGTGGATGATCGCGCAGGGGCAGGCCGCAGGCGGTACTGCGCCTGCGTGAGTTTTCTGGCCACAGACAGGAAGAAGGACAGGGCATTTCTATAAGGTAGATTATGACGTGGGGAGGGGGCGGAACCGTTTTCTGGGATGTGGGAGGTGTTTTGATGATCAGGAGGCTGTCTTGGGCACTGCAGGGGGGCGTCACTGGGCACCGGAGAGTGAAAAAAACGCCCCTCTGGGCACCTTGGACCCTAATTAGCATAACATAAAAATCGCTTTTATATCAAAAGTACCAAACGCAAATAAGTAAAAAGAAGACTGCTGGAAATAAGGTACTTTAGTCAACATAGCGATGGTGCCAGCTTAAAATGCTAAAAGCAGGTGACAGAATCCTTATGAAATTCCAGCAGTGAGGATGCCTATTTATACAGAATAGGGGTATTAGTAAGGAAATCAACAAGTCCAGCAGTGATACCCTGTTCAAAAATTGGATAACTCAATTTAATGAGAATAAGCAAACTTATACATAGTCAATAGGGTGGGCCATGACACAGTGAGGCACACTAACGTGAGTGGTGGGGAAATTGTCCCTGCCACTGCTGCCCTACTCTGGTCCTCTGCCCAGGGACGTCCCCTAATGGTGGGGACTCCCTGTCCTCGTGCCTAGCCTCACCTCCTGTCTAACCCTGATGAGGTGACAGGTGGAGAAAGACTAGTGTCAGAGTGGTCCCCCAGTGGATGACCAGCACAGATGACAAAGAAAGGAAAAAAGGTGACCACTGTATACAGCCCTCGTGACGGATCGCCAGGAGGTACAGGGTCAACCTAGTGGGTAAAATACGCACACAAATACACAGATAAGATAGTTTAATGATGTAGATATGATACACTACAACCCCGACGCGTTTCACCCATCGAGTGGGATCATCATGGGGTAATACGAGGTAGGTATACTACAGACAAGGGGCCAATCATGATAAAAGGAATAGGCCTCGTCCAGTAATGATGCGTAATTTAGAGTTGCGTTTAGGAATTACGTCAAGACAACAGACCCATATGCTATATGCCGAAAAATAGATAAATGTATGCCAAAAGGCAAAGTACGTACGGTCACTTGACGCAGAAAAATGACGATGGAAAATGACCAATGCACCTAAAGTGCAAATCTCTGCAAAGCATAAAAACAACAGAGATATGGACATAAGTGAAGATGAACACTAGCCATGTAAGTGCACTACCAGTACTAAATAAATACCTGAAGTCACAGAGGGCACCAAGTCAAAAAGTGATGACTTGTAGGAGTGCTCATGGAAAAGCGTCAGGGGTAATAACCCTGAATAGCCCATTCGTCGATACAACTGAGAGTGACTGCCAATGCAGGGCGGTCCCGCAGAGTATGGCTCCTAAAATCTGGAGCTACCAAACGTCCAGTGCATGGTACCACCGTCAATGTAGAGTAAAGGGTCTGAGGCAGGTGACAGAATCCCTTTAATTTCGCAAATCACAAACTTTTCCCAAAACCACAACCACTTCAGGAGTGTGAGAAGTGATATGCCACCACTGCACCCCATTGGGCAAGTCCGCCTTCTCCTCCCTCTTAGCATATTATTTGAACGGACCTACAGCTGTGACTTAACAATGATAACTGCAAAAGAAAATATATTACTAAACAATCACAAGCAGGGCAGGAAGGTGGGAAACAGCTTAGTGGAGGTGCCAGTGAAAAGAGACCGGGGAGAAGGTAAGCCCTCCAATTTAATCACTCTAGAGGAGGGACAGCCAGGACCATCATGAATGTACTGTAGGGGAAGGAGAGGGAGAAAAGGGAGGGACATAACCTGCCGGTGGCAGCAGAGAAGAGCCAAACACCCCCCCCCCCCCCCCCTTGCGGAACAAACCACAAGCTACAGGCAGAAGACATGTGGATTAACCCCTCGGGCTCTAACTCTCAGTCTCTGCAGTCAAAAACGCCCTCGCTATGCGCTGTGGCGTTAACTAGACTGCAGAGAACTAAACCCTAACCACCTAACCACATGTCTTCCCCCACAAAACCAAATACCGACACAAGAACAATGATTTTGTTGTAATGAGGGTCCGTTTATTTAACTTCTTATTTTTTCTTTAATTTCGCAAATCACAAACTTTTCCCAAAACCACAACCACTTCAGGAGTGTAAGAAGTGATATGCCACCACTGCACCCCGGTGGGCAAGTCCGCCTTCTCCTCACTCTTAGTATATTCTTTGAACCGACCTCCACAGAGGAGCCCGTGTAAACCTACACGACGCTCCGACCCCCACCCAACAAAAACAAGGCCTGTTCCACCGCATCTTGAAGGCCAGATCGAGGCCGATCTCATTCAAATGCACCCCATATGGACGCATAAGGCGCTGATTATTAGAAATAATATAAGAAATTCTGGCATTAACAGTACGTGTCCGTGTCGATTGCGCCCGTGTCCCAAACGCCCTGCCAAGTGACTCTCGAGACAATCTCCGACCAAACCAAGATCACCTCTAAAAAAAAGTACTGGATTCTCTCCAGGTCGCCTCTAATGAGGGTAATGAGCTCCACGACCTTAAGCATGCACAGATCATTCCCTCCAGCGTGAACTACTAGAATAACCGGGGTTTGCAGCACCTTGCTGAGCTCAACAGCCTCCGGGAGGGCCTGCGACCAGCGAAGCCCGCAAACACCAAGCCAGACAACCCCTATGTTTCGGAAACCCAGGCTCAGGCCACCTGGCCTGAACTCAGCTCTTTGCTCGGCACAGAGAATATATGAATGCCCCAGAAAACACACTGAGGGGTGAGGGGTGTCTGAAAAGAAAATCCAAATAATCATAACAACAACTCAGGGTGAACATAAGAAGTAAAACATGCAGACTTCCACCTGCCAATGCGCTGTACTTCAGAATCAGGTAACCCCGCCCTGGCGGCCTCCGTGGCTTCTCCAATCCTAAACAAATGGGAACCATAGTCAGAGGGAGGTAGGCCAATAGTGGCAAGGCATCGCCAAAGAACGGAGCAAAACTGAAAACGGGTGAGGGGAAAACCGGAGACATGACATAAGAAAGAGGAGCCATCAGACCGAGAGGCGGCATAATTTACCATGGCTCGGTAAGGCCAAACCGGGCCGTCGATGCGGTACAAAGGGACCCATGACCCGATGGCAAAAACTTCAGTTTTTGAGCGCCGAATGCAAATGCGGACAGATGTGTCAGAAATAGATACGTCAGAGGGGGCAATGCCGACTGGCCGGTGTCTAGACTGGGGGAGAAGTTCGCTGATCCTAAAAGCGCCCAAAAAAGTGAGACAAAAAGCATCAGTGAAGAGGGAAACTTGAGTGGTCGGATAACCAGACACGGTCTAAAGCTTGTATAAGTTGAGTGAGGACCTAGTATGAAATGGGGCGCTTGCGCTCCTTGCGAACATACTCTTTTCGCCACCCTTTAAGGGCTTGGCGAACTATAAAGAACTTGGTGACATCCAACCATCCTTTTAAACGAAAGGGAAAACCGACACGCTGCGCAACGACCTCCGACACCCCAGCAGTGCGCAACAACAAGTAATCAATAGTAACGCTAAGGCGTGTAGACACAGAATTGTGAACCAGCTGGTCCGCTGCCAGCGAAACCCATTCTGACCATGCCTTACCATAACCTGACCAGGTCCCAGGAGCCACTGAAGCTCGGACAATAGGCATCAGCCGTTCAACGGTACTTCCCAAAGCTGAGGAGGGCACGGAAGACCCTCTAGCGCAGCGTCCAGAACAAGCTCCCGAAATTCCTGCAAACGAAAACGTGAGAGAGAATCAGCAGCCACATTTATAACCCCTGGGACGTGGGAAGCCCTGAAATAGATGTTTAAGACAGGCAGTGAAGAATGAGGTGACGTAATACGGACAAAACTGGAGGGGGGGGGGAAGATGTTAATTTGTTGATGCAATAAACCACCACCATATTGTCCCTCCAAAAGCAGACACGCCTGTCTTGCAGCCAAGGACCCCAAAATTCAATGGCGACTATGATGGGAAACAATTCTAACAGAGTGATGTTAGAACAAAGACCAGCTGTGCGCCACTAGGACGCCAGGGAGCGGCACACCATTCTGTACCCAAAATTGCACCAAAACCCGTGGATCCAGCGGCGTCAGTACGAGAGAGGTCAGGGATAGAAATATCCATAAGCTGCTAGCATGTGTGACCGTTATAACTCTGCAGAAAGTCACGCCATACCGAGAGGTCACGTTTTAACTGCAGGGTTAAATGTACGTGGTGATGAGGTTTTGAAACGCCTCGCGTGGCCAATGATAGTCGCCTAGAAAAAACCCTGCCCATTGGCATGACCCGACACGCAAAAAACAATAAACCCAGAAGAGACTGGAGCTTCTTGAGTGTAACGGATTTTAAAGCTCAAAAAACGCCAATAAGGCCTAGGAGTTTCGATAGCTTATCTTGGGAGAGTCAAAAAACCATTAGGGAGAAGTCCATCTCGATTCCTAAAAAGGTAATGGAGGTAGATAGACCGAACATTTTTTCCGCAGAAAGGGGGATGCCAAAACGGGACATAAAAAAACAAAAGGAGTTCAAAAGGAATTGGCACTGGGAAGAATCATCGGGGGAGACGAAAAGTAAATAATCTAGGTAATGAATGATGGAGCGGGAGCCGGTTTCTTAGCGTATTACCCATGCCAAAAAGGAGCTAAATAACAAAAAAAATTGAATGAAATGGAGCAACCCATGGGGAGACAGGTGTCGTAATTATAATACCAGTCCACCATGCAACCCAGCAGAGGATAACATTCTGGGTGCACCGGAAGAAGCCAGAAGGCAGATTCTATGTCCGATTTTGCCATCAAAGCACCTCTGCCTGCTTCCCTGACTAATGTGACCGCCCTATCAAAAAAAACATAGGAAACGGATGCATTGTCTTTTGAAATGCCATTGTTTACTGGGGCACCCTTGGGGAAGAAGAGATGGTGAATCAGGCGAAACTTCCCGGTTTCCCGTTTTGTAACGATACCCAACGGAGAAACCCGGATGTTCGAAAAAGGGGGTAAATTAAACGGGCCAGCAATTCTACCCAATTCAACCTCCTTGAAAATTTTTGCAGGCAAAACCTCTGGGTGGCGTTTCGCGGATAGTAAATTATCAGCATGAGTGGGGGAACTGGAAAAAGAAAAAGGGATGAAAAAATCTAAAGTAAAACCTCTGCGAAGTTGGGTGGCAGCACTTTTATTGAGATACCGGTCGAGGTACGGGGACATCGCGAGTACGCTCACTGGGGTCTTTTCCACTAAAGGGCACTTGGGGTCTGGGGGCTGGCTGTCGGGAACAGTGGATTGCCGCGTGGGTTCCTCCGCATACAGGGCATTTGTGTCTATATTTGCACAGTGCGCAGAATTTGCAGTAGCCCTCATTATAGAACCAACAAGCTCCTGGTCTGCGAACAGCCACTGCCCCATGACCACTAGCGGAGGCAAGGGCCCCGGCAGGAAAGGGATGTATTCTCTGGGACATCAATAGACGTAGCCAGAGGTCTGGGCTAAGCGCCAGGCGTCTGAGAAATTCTTGATCATACTGCCACCAAGCAGACCCCCCATGGGAGAAAGACCCCAGGAGAAAGCCTGTAACTAATTACACATGGTGTAAGCCACCTTTGGCCTGCGATCAATAAATCTGTAGTTGGGCCTACGTTCTTTGTCGACCGTGTGCCGGTCAACGGTAATCAAGGACCAGGTGTCCACATACTGATTGTTCCAAATTTTTGCTTTGGTGTCATTATCTAAATGTGCTCCCAAAGTGAAAAGGCCACAAAATAGAGACTCTTATGAAACAGTGGGGTTGTTGGCCATGGTTATGGAGGGGACTGGAGGCTGATGTGCGGTGAAGGCAGTCACAGAAGAGAGCGCGAGAGCAGATGCGCACGCAACAGGAGCGGGGGGCGGAGCCACAGAACACGCAGCTGTAAGGAGAAATGGGAGTCCCTGGCTGCGCGCTGGATGCAGCGCCCACCCGCTTAGAAGAATTAGCAACTTTTCTAAGGGAGGAGGGAGGGGGCTGACTGCGGCTAAGGTGGCATGGTGGGCGGGTGTGCCAAGCGGTCCGCCGGCCAACAACTGAGGGAGATGCTGGGGGAGCAGGAGGGGGCTCCTGCAATCCAGCCAGCAAACAAGCCAAGAAGCCTGGTCCCTCAGATTGAACCCTGGCAGAGATGGCTGCCAGGATCACCTTCTCGTTGGTCATACCTGCAGCAAAACAGCTTGGTGGAGGTGCTGGTGAAAAGAGACCTGGGAGAAGGTAAGCCCTCATATTTAATCACTCTAGGGGAGGGATGGCCAGGACCATCATGAATGTACTGTACGGGAGGGAGAGGGAGAAAAGGGAGTGACATAACCTGCCGGGGGGAGCAGAAAAGAGCTAAACACCCCCCCTTGCGGAACAAACCACAAGCTGCAGGCAGAGGACATGGGGATTAATGCCTCAGGCTTTAACTCCCAGTCTCTGCTGTCAAAACCGCCCTCGCTATGCGCTGTGGCGTTAACTAGGAAGCATCAAGTGGGAAATTAGAAGTGGTCAGCAACCACAACAAGACTGGCCATCTACTGATCTCCTTTGTGCAGCCAGGGTGCATCCACACGCCTTACAGTGCCCTTGTCATCGCCTTCCTCACCTACTGCTTCTTACACTCAGACTACTCTTCTTCGTCCTTTGTTTCATCATCAGTCATCCATAACAGAATGTGTGGCCAGGAAAAAACTATATGGACCCAGCAATCTGATGGTGTGCAAGCTGAACACCCACCTGGACAAGTAGCAGCTGTACAACAAGGAGGCCAGGTCCTATTGACACCTCCACATTTGACTCAGGTTCTTATGCACCTTTTACACTTTCTTCTCAAAGGACATCCTCCTGTCTGCAGCAGAACCAGGGCAGAACTTTGCTGCCCCACCTCCCTATTACCATATATCTAAAGTGAAGCATTGTAATGCTGTCTTAGAACTCATGAGTCTGAGAGAGAAGCCACATGGCAAATTAGTTCCTTAAGTGCATCAAGCAGCAAATATCCCACCGGCTGTCCCCTTTACCAACTCCAGCTGGGCAAGGAGGTCAGCGACAATGGCGGAACCATAAAACATGCTCCCTGTATATAGCATGTAGTGGTGCAACGCTATTTGAAAAGTGTCAAGGCTTATAGAAGTTGCTGCCTCTGAGAAAAAATGCACAAATCATCTGCAGCACTCCTTCAGTTCCAAAGAATCAAGTGTGTTTGTTCACCAAAATGCATCATAACAGAACAACATTTCGACTCTTACTCTGCTGCAACCTCTGCCTTCTCCAGAAACATTTAGGCCTTTGGCATTCCCCTGTGCAGGGCCTGGCACTTCTCTGTCTGATGTACTGTTAGATCAAACAAATAAATAAAAAGGAAATTAAAACACCCCAAAAAGTCTGTAATTTTCTCACTTCACCATACATCGGCTAATAAGTCCTTTTTCCCCCCACTAATAAACACAAAAAAGAGCTTTAGAACATATAACTGCACCTCTGAATGGCAAATATATTTATTTCTTTTTCCACTAATACATGCCACAGAAGGCTTTAGAACATATAACTGCACCTCTGAATGGCAAATATTTGTTTTCTCTTTCCTCTAATGCACGTCACAAAAGACTTTAGAACAGGCATCTCAAACTGCGCCCTCCAGCTGTTGCAAAACTACAACTCCCACAATGCCCTGCTGTAGGCTGATACCTGTAGGCTGTCCGGGCATGCTGGGAGTTGTAATTTTGCAACAGCTGGAGGGCCGCAGTTTGAGATCCCTGCTTTAGAACATATAACTGCACAGCTGAACGGCAAATATATTTTACTTCTGCACTATAACACGCCACAAAAGGCTTTAGAACATATAACTGCACAGCAGAATGGCAAATGTGTTATATTTTTACTTTTGACACTAATACATTCCACATTCCATGGCAAATTCGGCCAGCTCTGGCCACAGGTTAAGCCTGCACACCCAGTAGTCCAGGGTTTCCTCGTTAACCCGATGTAGTCAGACACCTGTTGGTCTAGGCTTTTCCTGAGGATGGATCTAGAGGGCGGCTGTCGATGGGTTGACTGCAAGAATAATCTCATATCTGAAGTGACCAACACATCATCAAACCGCCCTCTTCTTGCATGCGCTGTTGGATTGGTACACGCAACTGTTTCTCTGTGAGTGAAAATTCCTCTGCCAGCGCCTGCAAAAGCAGAATGCAGCATTTTTTGAAGCAAGGCCTGGAAGTGCTGCATTCTGACAGCCCTTTGTAATGCTGGTAACATGTCCATCATTTTGTGTTTGTACCGGGGGTCTAAGTACATTGCCACCCAGTACTGGTCCTTGCCTGTGACGAAACCAACCTCGCCACTGGGTGGTGGAGAAGCCTGGCTACCAGCCTCTTGCCCAAGGATTATGAGCCCTCTCATCAGCCAGGCTTCCTTTGTTCACAAAGGACTTTTACTAACTTTTGAACCCCTGGTCTAATTCGTGCCATTTTGGAATATGTTAAATGTCTATGTGTACTGTAAAGGGTGGGACATTGTATATTTGAGTAGTGATGTCTGTCCTATTGTCCCCATGTGTGTATTGGCGATTCCCCTTTGTCCTGAGAGATAATTGACTTACTCCTCGGTTGTCTCCAGGACAGAAGACATTGTGTATTCTCCTGCCTGTGATACAATGGCATCAACCCATTGTGTGGGGTAATTGTATCACAGGCAGAGGGGAGGATTTTGTGTGGGAGAGTCTGAGTTTACTGTACATGTTTTTTAGTTGTTTTTACAAAACCCTGTGGGTGGTGACCTTGTTGGAAAATGTGTATAAGTCAATGCTTGTGTGTTCAATAAAGAGTTCCTGTTTTACCCTTCATCATGTTGAGGCTGGTGTTTGGGTAACTGATCGACACTGGGGATTGCTATACGCTGAAGATTTGCTATACTCCCCTGGCTATACTATTCGCTCTTGTAAGAGCTGTTCCTGCTCTTTGGATTTAGGAGAGGTTCACCCACTGGAGCCTGGAGCCTTGTCATAGTTCCAGGGTGGGTAGGAGACAGCGAGACCTCAAGCAAGCTTTGGCGGTTCGTGAGGTCTGCAGCGCTTACAGTGTTAAGTGTAGTGCTTGGAGTCCTCGGGAAGCGCTAGGAGCATAATTCAACGGAGGTACCCGGTCGGGGTGCCAGGAGATCCGTTACATTGCCCTTTATGCTTTTTATATGGGGGTACCTCTTCAAATACTGATGCACTAAACTGGAAGTGGTGGAGTGGCCTGGCTCCTGAACATCGTCCATGATAATTTCGTCCTCGGTCTCCACCCCCCAGCCACGGACAACACCAGGGATCCCAGAAAAGTTTAAAGCATGCTCTTCTTGCTCCTCCTCTGACTCCTCTTCATACTCCTGTTGACTTGTCTCAGATGGAGTAGCCTCCCCTGGGAATTCATGCAGCATTGCGACTTCCTCATCTTCCTGCTCCTCGATGGCTTTATCAATGACACGACGCAATGCACGCTCCAGAAAGAAGGCATAAGGTATAATATCCCTGATGGCGCCCTGGCTGCGACTGACCAGTTTGGTGATCTCCTCAAATGGCTGCAGAAGTCTGCATGCATCGAGCATGAGCAGCAACTGGCGCAGTGAAAAAAAACAAGATCCCCAGAATCAGTCCTGCCGCAGAGTTCGTACAGGTAGTCGTTAATGGCACATTTCTGCTGGAGCAGTCTATCAAGCATATACAATGTGGAGTTCCAGTGCGTCGGGCAGATGTCTGACGAGCAGATGGTGTCGCTGCTGAACGTCAGCAAGATGAGCCGTGGCCGTGTAAGATCTTTTAAAATGAGATCAGATGTTTCAGCACGCTTGGCACCGTTGTCGCATACCACTTTACCAACTGTCAAATTGAGCGGGGTTAGCCACTGATCGGCCTGTAATCGCAAAGCTGAAAGGAGTGCAGGACCGGTGTGGCTCTTGGCTTCCAGGCACAACAGCTGCAGCACAGCATGGAAATGTCTCACCTGGCATGTCAAAAATGGTTCTGAGAAGCTTGGGGTGCTGCAGTGGAAAGTGGAAAAGGAGGAGTCAGCCAAGGAGGAGACGGAGGATGGAGTAGGAGGAGGAGAAGAAGAGGCAGGCCTGCATGCAATTCATTAGTGGTAACACCAAATCCACACCGGTGCCATGGGTTGCATGCTTGACAGCCTTCAGAAGGTTCACCCAGTGGGCAGTAAAAGTTATGTACCTTCCCTGCTCGTGTTTGCCACGTGTCTGTGGTCAGATGTATCTTGGCACCGACACTGTGTGCCAGAGATACATTCACTTGCCTCTGAACGTGGCCATATAGCCCTGGGGTTCCCTTCTAGGAGAAATATTTCCTTCCGGGGACCTTCCATTGCAGTGTGCCAATGGCCACAAATTTTCTAAAGGCCACTGAGTCCACCAGTTTATATGGCAGTAGTTGAGGGGCTAGCAGTTCCAACAAGACAGCAGTCAGCCATTGGGCAAGAGTGTTATACCATCTTTTTACGCTCAAACATTTGGGCCATGAAGCCTGCCTTGTGCCAGATGAATGAGACGACGGCACGGTGGAAGGTGGAGTGGAGGACAAATGGGTGGAGAGAGGAGAAGGAGAAGAGGCAGGACGTGGAGCGCCGAGAGTGTGGCTTTGTGGGTTCTGACGGTGTTGCTCCTACTAGGCTCGGTGATGGGAGGCCAGGTGCCTTCTTAAAGGGAACCTGTCACCAGTATTTTGGGTATAGAGCTGAGGACATGGGTTGCTAGATGGCCACTAGCACATCCGCAATACCCAGTCCCCATAGCTCTCTGTGTTATTAATGTGTAAAACAAAAAACGTTTTGATACATATGCAAATTAACATAAGAGTCATATCTTACTTGTGTGACAGAGAAGAGTCATATTTTAAAGCTCTGACTCATCTTAGGTTATTTTGCATATGTATCAAATCTTTTTTTTTTACACATAAAAAGCACTAAAAGAGCTATGGGGACTGGATATTGCAGATGTGCTAGTGGCCATCTAGAAACCCATGTCCTCAGCTCTATACCCAAAATCCCGGTGACAGGTTCCCTTTAAGGCAGTCGACCCTAAGTGGGTGTTGGGCTTACCGCGACTTTTGCGTTAACAGCACAGGCTGCAGATGGCAACACTATTGTTAGCAGCGGACAAGTTAAAAAAAAGCCCACACTGCGGAACCATGTGCCGGCGTCCCTAGAGCACCAGATGTGACCGTGCATGGTGCATGGCTCGTTTCAGATACATTAGCAGTCTGCTTTTTGCCTCCTTTGCAGTGAAGTTCTGCCTGCTTCTCCTCCTTCTCTTCCCTATCTGCTGCTTTCTTTCTCTGAACTTCCCTCATCTTCCTCTCTTGTGGGCACCCTTGTGACGTCCATCGACACATCATCATCATCATCGTCAACTTCACCACCACTGACAATAGAGATCTCTGAGTAGGCAGCAACAGCGGGGACCACCCTCCTTGGGCTGATATAAGTACTGCTGTTAGAACACTGGGTGGCAGCGTTGATACCTCCTCTTCTTGATCCGATGCCAAGAATGTCTGCACATTTCCAGATCTCTCTAGATCCAACCTTACAGAGCTTGAGAGGATGTGCAGAGAAAAATGGCAGAACATCCCCAAATCCAGGGGTATAAAACTTTGACATCATCCCCAAGAAGATTGGAGGCTGTAATCACTGTCAAAGGGGCTTCAACTAAGTCCTGAGTAAAGGGGCTGAATACTTATGTCAACAAAGGATTTTTGTGTTTATTTTCAATAAATTAGAAAAGATTTCTAACCTTCTGTTCTCATTTTCTCCTTATGTGGGATTGAGTGCAAAATAACAGAGACAAATTAGCACCTTTATATTTTAGCATAAGGAGCAACATAACAAAATACAAACAAGTGAAAGGGTCTGACAGAAGACTTTACGAATGCTCAATAAATCTGTGAAATCTTGTTTTCTTTGACTTCTTCTTGTGTCTATTTACAGATCATATTCCAATTGCTCACAATAAGATCTCCAGGTCAATGGCATCCACCACCTGTCAGCTACCTGTCTTCAAAAATCTCACCCAATTCAGACCAAGAAGAGATCCAAAGACTAATCAAGCTCATTGAATGGCCTGAGGTCCCCAGTGGAGTGGACGTCATGTCTTCTACAAGTCCAAATACCACATTTTATGTTTTGCTGCATCCACAAGAAGTATACCACATAGGAGATCGCATAACTGTTGTCATATTTGCTCGAGATCATTATGGTCGACCAAAAACCTATGGAGGAGATTATTTTCAGGTCACGCTGCACTCTCCAAAGCTGAAAGCTGGAGTAACAGGTGCAGTCACCGACCACAGAAATGGCAGATATTCAGCCACGTTCCTTCTGCTCTGGCCTGGAGACGCTGAGGTTCACATCTCTCTGGTACATTCCAGTGAAGCCATTTCGATTATAAGCAGGAAGAGGGACTCTCGGCCCGACAAGGTGAAAGCAGAGGTTTTGTCTTAGTTTTGAGTTCTGTTGAATGGATCATAAATTACTTTGATGCCAGCAGATGAAGGGAGTGCAAATTACTATGCTCCATACATTGGAGCTAAAGTGGGCATAGTAAATTGATTTTTTTTCCCGTTCCAAGGCTTGTATCTTTTATTATTATCTGAGACAACTTAATTAGGTAGTTTAGATGGCCAGTTCCTAAAAAACTTTTGTTCATGTAATGTGATAGTTGTCCTTTTAGATGATAATGCTAAAGGTTAAAACAAAAACTTCTAGTAGATCTCTGCCAATATCTGTGGCCTTGTCTGGGCTTCCATTGATAGGATTGAGATATGCTATTCTGCACTAGAAACTTTTATAAACACACAAAAAAAAATTCCAACATGGCGGCAGATGAAGTGTTTGGCAGATGTCAGCCATTGGTTAGCACCTGTCATCTTAGTCATGTCTTAAAAAGTGACGCTCATCAGCAAAAAATGTTCTAAACTGACCGATATGGATATCCAAAATCTAGTGGGCGGTCAGCAATTGGCAGGTATCTCAACAGGACGGGCTGTCAATCATTGAGTTATTCTTCCTACTAGACTCCCAAGTAGAGTTGAGCGAACACCTGGATGTTCGGGTTCGAGAAGTTCGGCCGAACTTCCCGGAAATGTTCGGGTTCGGGATCCGAACCTGATCCGAACTTCGTCCCGAACCCAAACCCAATTGAAGTCAATGGGGACCTGAACTTTTCGGTACTAAAAAGGCTGTAAAACAGCCCAGGAAAGAGCTAGAGGGCTGCAAAAGGCAGCAACATGTAGGTAAATCCCCTGCAAACAAATGTGGATAGGGAAATGAATAAAAATAAAAATTAAATAAATAAAAATTAACCAAAATCAATTGGAGAGAGGTCCCATAGCAGAGAATCTGGCTTCACGTCACCCACCACTGGAACAGTCCATTCTCAGATATTTAGGCCCCGGCACCCAGGCAGAGGAGAGAGGTCCCGTAACAGAGAATCTGTTTTCATGTCAGCAGAGAATCAGTCTGCATGTCATAGCAGAGAATCAGGCTTCACGTCAGCCACCACTGCAACAGTCCATTGTCATATATTTAGGCCCAGCACCCAGGCAGAGGAGAGAGGTCCCGTAACAGAGAATCTGGCTTCATGTCAGCAGAGAATCAGTCTGCATGTCATAGCAGAGAATCAGGCTTCACGTCAGCCACCACTGCAACAGTCCATTGTCATAAATTTAGGCCAAGCACCCAGGCAGAGGAGAGAGGTCCCGTAACAGACAATCTGGCTTCATGTCAGCAGAGAATCAGTCTTCATATCATAGCAGAGAATCAGGTTTCACATCACCCACCACTGTAAGAGTCCATTTTCATAAATTTAGGCCCAGCACCCAGGCAGAGGAGAGAGGTCCCGTAACAGACAATCTGGCTTCATGTCAGCAGAGAATCAGTCTTCATGTCATAGCAGAGAATCTGGCTTCATGTCAGCAGAGAATCAGTCTTCATATCATAGCAGAGAATCAGGCTTCACGTCACCCACCACTGTAAGAGTCCATTTTCATAAATTTAAGCCCAGCACCCAGGCAGAGGAGAGAGGTCCCGTAACAGACAATCTGGCTTCATGTCAGCAGAGAATCAGTCTTCATATCATAGCAGAGAATCAGGCTTCACGTCAGCCACCAATGCAACAGTCCATTGTCAGATATTTAGGCCCAGCACCCAGGCAGAGGAGAGCGGTCCCGTATCAGACAATCAGGCTTCACGTCAGCCACCAGAGCAACAGTCCAATGGAATATATTTAGGCCCAGCACCCAGGCAGAGGAGAGAGGTCCCTTAACACAGAATCTGGCTTCATGTCATAGCAGAGAATCAGGCTTCACGTCAGCCACCACTGCAACAGTCCATTTTCATAAATTTAGGCCCAGCACCCAGGCAGAGGAGAGAGGTCCCGTAACAGAGAATCTGGCTTCATGTCAGCAGAGAATCAGTCTTCATGTCATAGCAGAGAATCAGGCTTCACGTCAGCCACCACTGTAAGAGTCCATTTTCATAAATTTAGGCCCAGCACCCAGGCAGAGGAGAGAGGTCCCGTAACAGAGAATCTGGCTTCATGTCAGCAGAGAATCAGTCTTCATGTCATAGCAGAGAATCAGGCTTCACGTCAGCCACCACTGTAAGAGTCCATTTTCATAAATTTAGGCCCAGCACCCAGGCAGAGGAGAGAGGTCCCGTAACAGACAATCTGGCTTCATGTCAGCAGAGAATCAGTCTTCATATCATAGCAGAGAATCAGGCTTCACGTCAGCCACCAATGCAACAGTCCATTGTCAGATATTTAGGCCCAGCACCCAGGCAGAGGAGAGCGGTCCCGTAACAGACAATCAGGCTTCACGTCAGCCACCAGAGCAACAGTCCAATGGAATATATTTAGGCCCAGCACCCAGGCAGAGGAGAGAGGTCCCTTAACACAGAATCTGGCTTCATGTCATAGCAGAGAATCAGGCTTCACGTCAGCCACCACTGCAACAGTCCATTTTCATAAATTTAGGCCCAGCACCCAGGCAGAGGAGAGAGGTCCCGTAACAGAGAATCTGGCTTCATGTCAGCAGAGAATCAGTCTTCATGTCATAGCAGAGAATCAGGCTTCACGTCAGCCACCACTGTAAGAGTCCATTTTCATAAATTTAGGCCCAGCACCCAGGCAGAGGAGAGAGGTCCCGTAACAGACAATCTGGCTTCATGTCAGCAGAGAATCAGTCTTCATGTCATAGCAGAGAATCAGGCTTCACGTCAGCCACCACTGCAACAGTCCATTGTCATAAATTTAGGCCCAGCACCCAGGCAGAGGAGAGAGGTCCCGTAACAGACAATCTGGCTTCATGTCAGCAGAGAATCAGTCTTTATATCATAGCAGAGAATCAGGCTTCACGTCAGCCACCAATGCAACAGTCCATTGTCAGATATTTAGGCCCAGCACCCAGGCAGAGGAGAGAGGTCCCGTAACAGAGAATCTGGCTTCATGTCAGCAGAGAATCAGTCTTCATGTCATAGCAGAGAATCAGGCTTCACGTCAGCCACCACTGTAAGAGTCCATTTTCATAAATTTAGGCCCAGCACCCAGGCAGAGGAGAGAGGTCCCTTAACACAGAATCTGGCTTCATGTCATAGCAGAGAATCAGGCTTCACGTCAGCCACCACTGCAACAGTCCATTTTCATAAATTTAGGCCCAGCACCCAGGCAGAGGAGAGAGGTCCCGTAACAGAGAATCTGGCTTCATGTCAGCAGAGAATCAGTCTTCATGTCATAGCAGAGAATCAGGCTTCACGTCAGCCACCACTGTAAGAGTCCATTTTCATAAATTTAGGCCCAGCACCCAGGCAGAGGAGAGAGGTCCCGTAACAGACAATCTGGCTTCATGTCAGCAGAGAATCAGTCTTCATGTCATAGCAGAGAATCAGGCTTCACGTCAGCCACCACTGCAACAGTCCATTGTCATAAATTTAGGCCCAGCACCCAGGCAGAGGAGAGAGGTCCCGTAACAGACAATCTGGCTTCATGTCAGCAGAGAATCAGTCTTTATATCATAGCAGAGAATCAGGCTTCACGTCAGCCACCAATGCAACAGTCCATTGTCAGATATTTAGGCCCAGCACCCAGGCAGAGGAGAGAGGTCCCGTAACAGAGAATCTGGCTTCATGTCAGCAGAGAATCAGTCTGCATGTCATAGCAGAGAATCAGGCTTCACGTCACCCAACATTGGAACAGTCCATTGGCATATATTTAGGCCCCGGCACCCAGACAGAGGAGAGGTTCATTCAAATTTGGGTAGCCTCGCAATATAATGGTAAAATGAAAATAAAAATAGGAATGAATGAGGAAGTGCCCTGGAGTACAATAATATATGGTTAAGGGGAGGTAGTTAATGTCTAATCTAGACAAGGGACGGACAGGTCCTGTGGGATCCATGCCTGGTTCATTTTTATGAACGTCAGCTTGTCCACATTGGCTGTAGACAGGCGGCTGCGTTTGTCTGTAATGACACCCCCTGCCGTTCTGAATACATGTTCAGACAAAACGCTGGCCACCGGGCAGGCCAGCACCTCCAAGGCATAAAAGGCTAGCTCTGGCCACGTGGACAATTTAGAGACCCAGTAGTTGAATGGGGCCGAACCATCAGTCAGTACGTGGAGGGGTGTGCACACGTACTGTTCCACCATGTTAGTGAAATGTTGCCTTCTGCTAACACGTTGCGTATCAGGTGGTGGTGCAGTTAGCTGTGGCGTGTTGACAAAACTTTTCCACATCTCTGCCATGCTAACCCTGCCCTCAGAGGAGCTGGCCGTGACACAGCTGCCTTGGCGACCTCTTGCTCCTCCTCTGCCTTGGCCTTGGGCTTCCACTTGTTCCCCTGTGACATTTGGGAATTCTCTCAGTAGCGCGTCTACCAACGTGCGCTTGTACTCGCGCATCTTCCTATCACGCTCCAGTGCAGGAAGTAAGGTGGGCACATTGTCTTTGTAGCGTGGATCCAGCAGGGTGGCAACCCAGTAGTCCGCACACGTTAAAATGTGGGCAACTCTGCTGTCGTTGCGCAGGCACTGCAGCATGTAGTCGCTCATGTGTGCCAGGCTGCCAAGGGGTAAGGACAAGCTGTCCTCTGTGGGAGGCGTATCATCATCGTCCTGCCTTTCCCCCCAGCCACGCACCAGTGATGGACCCGAGCTGCGTTGGGTGCCACCCCGCTGTGACCATGCTTCATCCTCATCCTCCTCCACCTCCTCCTCATCCTCGTCCTCCTCGTCCTCCATTAGTGGGCCCTGGCTGGCCAAATTTGTACCTGGCCTCTGCTGTTGCCAAAAACCTCCCTCTGAGTCACTTTGAAGAGACTGGCCTGAAAGTGCTAAAAATGACCCCTCTTCCTCCTCCTCCTCCTCCTGGGCCACCTCCTCTTCCATCATCACCCTAAGTGTTTTCTCAAGGAGACATAGAAGTGGTATTGTAACGCTGATAACGGCGTCATCGCCACTGGCCATGTTGGTGGAGTACTCGAAACAGCGCAACAGGGCACACAGGTCTCGCATGGAGGCCCAGTCATTGGTGGTGAAGTGGTGCTGTTCTGTAGTGCGACTGACCCGTGCGTGCTGCAGCTGAAACTCCACTATGGCCTGCTGCTGCTCGCACAGTCTGTCCAGCATGTGCAAGGTGGAGTTCCACCTGGTGGGCACGTCGCATATGAGGCGGTGAGCGGGAAGGCCGAAGTTACGCTGTAGCTCAGACAGGCGAGCAGCAGCAGGATGTGAACGCCGGAAGCGCGAACAGACGGCCCGCACTTTATGCAGCAGCTCTGACATGTCGGGGTAGTTGTGAATGAACTTCTGCACCACCAAATTCAGCACATGCGCCAAGCAAGGGATGTGCGTCAAACTGGCTAGTCCCAGAGCTGCAACGAGATTTTGCCCATTATCACACACCACCAGGCCGGGCTTGAGGCTCACCGACAGCAACCACTCGTCGGTCTGTTGTTCTATACCCTGCCACAACTCCTGTGCGGTGTGGGGCCTGTCCCCCAAACATATGAGTTTCAGAATGGCCTGCTGACGTTTACCCCGGGCTGTGCTGAAGTTGGTGGTGAAGGTGTGTGGCTGACTAGATGAGCAGGTGGAAGAAGAGGAGGAGGAAGTCGAGTAGGAAGAGGTGGCAACAGGAGGCAAAGAATGTTGCCCTGCGATCCTTGGCGGCGGAAGGACGTGCGCCAAACAGCTCTCCGCCTGGGGCCCAGCTTCCACTACATTTACCCAGTGTGCAGTTAGGGAGATATAGCGTCCCTGGCCGTGCTTACTGGTCCACGTATCTGTGGTTAGGTGGACCTTGCCACAGATGGCGTTGTGCAGTGCACACTTGATTTTATCGGATACTTGGTTGTGCAGGGAAGGCACGGCTCTCCTTGAGAAGTAGTGCCGGCTGGGAACAACATACTGTGGGACAGCAAGCGACATGAGCTGTTTGAAGCTGTCTGTGTCCACCAGCCTAAATGACAGCATTTCATAGGCCAGTAGTTTAGAAATGCTGGCATTCAGGGCCAGGGATCGAGGGTGGCTAGGTGGGAATTTACGCTTTCTCTCAAATGTTTGTGAGATGGAGAGCTGAACGCTGCCGTGTGACATGGTTGAGACGCTTAGTGACGGAGGTGGTGGTGGTGTTGGTGGTACATCCCCTGTTTGCTGGGCGGCAGGTGCCAACGTTCCTCCAGAGGCGGAGGAAGAGGCTGAGGCGGCAGCAGCAGAAGAGGCCGAGGCGGCAGCAGCAGAAGAGGTAGCAGGGGGAGCCTGAGTGACTTCCTTGGTTTTAAGGTGTTTACTCCACTGCAGTTCATGCTTTGCATGCAGGTGCCTGGTCATGCAGGTTGTGCTCAGGTTCAGAACGTTAATGCCTCGCTTCAGGCTCTGATGGCACAGCGTGCAAACCACTCGGGTCTTGTCGTCAGCACATTGTTTGAAGAAGTGCCATGCCAGGGAACTCCTTGAAGCTGCCTTTGGGGTGCTCGGTCCCAGATGGCGGCGGTCAGTAGCAGGCGGAGTCTCTTGGCGGCGGGTGTTCTGCTTTTGCCCACTGCTCCCTCTTTTGCTACGCTGTTGGCTCAGTCTCACCACTGCCTCTTCCTCCGAACTGTGAAAGTCAGTGGCACGACCTTCATTCCATGTGGGGTCTAGGACCTCATCGTCCCCTGCATCGTCTTCCACCCAGTCTTGATCCCTGACCTCCTGTTCAGTCTGCACACTGCAGAAAGACGCAGCAGTTGGCACCTGTGTTTCGTCATCATCAGAGACATGCTGAGGTGGTATTCCCATGTCCTCATCATCAGGAAACATAAGTGGTTGTGCGTCAGTGCATTCTATGTCTTTCACCGCTGGGGAAGGGCTAGGTGGATGCCCTTGGGAAACCCTGCCAGCGGAGTCTTCAAACAGCATAAGAGACTGCTGCATAACTTGAGGCTCAGACAGTTTCCCTGATATGCATGGGGGTGATGTGACAGACTGATGGGGTTGGTTTTCAGGCGCCATCTGTGCGCTTTCTGCAGAAGACTGGGTGGGAGATAATGTGAATGTGCTGGATCCACTGTCGGCCACCCAATTGACTAATGCCTGTACCTGCTCAGGCCTTACCATCCTTAGAACGGCATTGGGCCCCACCATATATCGCTGTAAATTCTGGCGGCTACTGGGACCTGAGGTAGTTGGTACACTAGGACGTGTGGATGTGGCAGAACGGCCACGTCCTCTCCCAGCACCAGAGGGTCCACTAACACCACCACGACCATGTCCACGTCCGCGTCCCTTACTAGATGTTTTCCTCATTGTTATCATTCACCACAACAACAAAAATATTATTTGGCCCAATGTATTGTATTCAAATTCAGCTGAATATAAATTTGAGGCCTAGTATTTAGGCGCTGGGTGACCGGTATGGATTTATTGACAGAATTAGACTGGGATATGGCCAAAAAATAACCACACTATTGCTGGTTAAATGCACTTGGTGTGACAGCTTGACCAACCACACCATTGAGGGTTAAATGCACTTGGTGACGGGCGCAGCTTGCCCCTGATGTAGTATATGGCCAAAAAATGAACAGACTATTGCTGGTTAAATGCACTTGGTGTGACAGCTTCATCCTGATGTAGGCTTTAGCCAAAAAACAACCACACCATTGAGGGTTAAATGCACTTGGTGGCAGCTTGTTCTGGCGCACCACAAGACACAAAATGGCCGCCGATCACCCCAGAAAAAAGTGACTGACAAACGGTCCTGGGCAGCCTAAAAACAGTGAGCAATTGAATTTCAGCAGCTCAATGATGCACAGCTGCAGATCGATCGATTAATCAAGTCCTTTGGAGGAGTTAATCTGCCTAATCTCGCCCTGTCGCAGCCGCAACCTCTCCCTACGCTAATCAGAGCAGAGTGACGGGCGGCGCTATGTGACTCCAGCTTAAATAGAGGCTGGGTCACATGGTGCTCTGGCCAATCACAGCCATGCCAATAGTAGGCGTGGCTGTGACGGCCTCTTGGGGCAAGTAGTATGACGCTTGTTGATTGGCTGCTTTGCAGCCTTTCAAAAAGCGCCAAGAAAGCGACGAACACCGAAACCGAACCCGGACTTTTACGAAAATGTCCGGGTTCGGGTCCGTGTCATGGACACCCCAAAATTCAGTTCGAGTACGCTCATCCCTACTCCCAAGTCCAGAAGATCTAAAATTTATGCAGATTTTTCTTCCAGAAAAATATAGCTCAATCTACTCAATTGCTTCTCCTGCTTTCCATATGATGGTACCTACAGATTAAATTGCATGTGTCAGGGTCCCCCTAATGATCATCCTCAGCAGGGTGACTGATAAGTATGGCCAATTCATTCATGCTGTCAATATAAGCCACAAGAGCCAGCCACAGTGCCCCCATAGTGTTAATCATTTTTTCACTGTAATTTGTATTCCTCTTTGGGGACTTGAATATGTAGTTATCATCTGATGTCTCCGCTCTGTTCACCTCTCGGCTGATGTACTATTACATCAGTGGCTCAAAGGGGTGAGTTGCACAGTTGTTTTTAAATGAGAATCTGCTAAACTTCTTTCTCCTTGTATCCTGGAAAATAGACAATCTGAACCGTCACGAGAAGTCTCCTGAGCGCGCCCCTCTCTCCACGCTCCCTCTTTATTCAGTGGTAAAAGAAAACTATTATTTATGGAGCCATTGTTCTTTAGTAAGACTAGACTGATAGGTATTGAGAAGCAAGCCGTGTGTTTTATGGTCAAGGATTTGGACAATGTAAACTGTATAAACTGATTCTGACGCTGTGATTTGGACTTTAATAAATGCTCGGGTCACGGAGTCAATAAATTACGTGCACAGAGTTGTTAAAGAGGGAAAAAGACAAAAGTCCATCAAGTCCAACCTGTGATCATATTATTTTTTTCCAATGAACAAATGTCTATCTTCTTTACAAAAAGGGTTGGGCCAAAGGGAAAGGGCGTGTAGAAGACGATTTCTGTGCCTTGTCAGAAGCCTCGATGTTATTTAGAAGTAAAAAATATTCTAAACCCTTTTTGAAACATCTCCTGGATTTGCTGTGAGCGTCTCCTGCGTCTCCTCCAGAGATTCCCAGCCCTCACTGTAAAGAAAGCTTCTCACCTCTTATGACTGAATCTTTTTTTCTCCGGACGTAGGGAGTGGCCCCTTGGTTTTTGAGGGGGTTTAACACAGAATAGCTTCCCTTGATATTTCCGTATATATATTATATATATATGCACAGTGGTGAATAAATGGGAAACTGCTCAAATTCTTATTTTCTTGGGAAAAAAAAGCCTGAAAAAAGTCTGAAAAGTCATCTGAAGTCATAAAAGAGGATCACAAATCAGAGTTCCTCCTATCCCTGCCCAAGCCTTGCTCTCCCCGCTTCCCTTCTGTCCTTTACACAGGGTAAAGTGACAGTTTCAATCATATACATGAGGTTTCCTGAGCTAGAGCCACTTACAGTGCAGATATAACACCTCTCCCCAGGCAGTTTAACTCCACCTAACAGCTTCAGGCATGCAAATGCTATCAATCCCTTACATGCATGACTGAAGAATGAGTCAACAGTATTTAATGCAGGAGAATTCTCGTACAAGTCATTGTAATTGAGAAAGACATTCAGATGACTAGTGAAACCTCTTCGAGAAAAAATACAAGAACTCCAGTTGCTCTGACTTATTAATACTGATATTGAACAGGTTGACTTCAATGGATATTACAGCCACAATGGAAGCAGCGCTACGGTGAAGTGTAACGTGCAGCCTCCAGGACCTGACGTGTGTACATACCGTGACGTACAATCCAGAGAGGAGTGGTTCTGCAACCGGCCAAAGGGCTTTCCCTGCAGTGCCTACCAGGAGCATTCAGCAGGTGGCAGCTACCCAATACTCAATGCCACCGAGCAGCAATTTCTACAAAAGTGAGTACAAGTCAGAATGAACATCAGACATTACATCATGTCAGGTTTCTATGTGTTGTGCCCAATGGTCGCCCCAACTCAAACCTTCCCATAAGTCCCATCTTTACATAAGGAATATGGTGGGTATTAGTTTATGCTGAATGTAGATGTGCAGGGAGCATTTATTGGGGAAGGAGATGATAAAGGTTACCCAGATCAGTTGACTTCTTTGGAATTGCTCACTAGTCTTCACAATTATACGTAGGCATTAGTGTTGGGCGCAAATATTAATTGCAAATATCGCAACTTCGAGAATTTGTGAATATTTAGAATATAGTGCTATATATTCGTATTTCCGAATATTCTAGATCATGATCCCTCCCTGATTCTTGCTTGGGGGCAAATGAGAAGGCTGCAATGTCTCTGTCGGAGCTTAGCAACATCCCTAACAACCAATAGGAAAGTTGTCTGCCCCTTACTTTATAAGAACCTCCTCAGCAGCCGATTTCTATAGTTTATTGCAGTTCAGAGCGAGAGAGCGGTGACATTGCTGAGCTCTGTGCTTTCCACTCATTACATTAGATAGTTAGTTAGCTTATATATATATACTACAGATAGTTATTGGGAGATAGTCAGTGTAGGTTAGATTGATCTATAGTCAGTGTAGGTTAGATTGATCTATAGTCAGTGTAGGTTAGATTGATCTATAGTCAGTGTAGGTTAGATTGATCTATAGTCAGTGTAGGTTAGATTGTTCTATGGTCAGTGTAGGTTAGATTGTTCTATGGTCAGTGTAGGTTAGATTGGTCTATAGTCAGTGTAGGTTAGATTGATCTATAGTCAGTGTAGGTTAGATTGATCTATAGTCAGTGTAGGTTAGATTGTTCTATGGTCAGTGTAGGTTAGATTGATCTATAGTCAGTGTAGGTTAGATAGTGATCTATAGTCAGTGTAGGTTAGATTGATCTATAGTCAGTGTAGGTTAGATTGATCTATAGTCAGTGTAGGTTAGATTGGTCTATAGTCAGTGTAGGTTAGATTGATCTATAGTCAGTGTAGGTTAGATTGTTCTATGGTCAGTGTAGGTTAGATTGATCTATAGTCAGTGTAGGTTAGATAGTGATCTATAGTCAGTGTAGGTTAGATTGATCTATAGTCAGTGTAGGTTAGATTGATCTATAGTCAGTGTAGGTTAGATTGGTTTATAGTCAGTGTAGGTTAGATTGATCTATAGTCAGTGTAGGTTAGATTGATCTATAGTCAGTGTAGGTTAGATTGATCTATAGTCAGTGTAGGTTAGATTGATCTATAGTCAGTGTAGGTTAGATTGATCTATAGTCAGTGTAGGTTAGATTGGTTTATAGTCAGTGTAGGTTAGATTGATCTATAGTCAGTGTAGGTTAGATTGATCTATAGTCAGTGTAGGTTAGATTGATCTATAGTCAGTGTAGGTTAGATTGATCTATAGTCAGTGTAGGTTAGATTGATCTATAGTCAGTGTAGGTTAGATTGTTCTATGGTCAGTGTAGGTTAGATTGTTCTATGGTCAGTGTAGGTTAGATTGTTCTATGGTCAGTGTAGGTTAGATTGGTCTATAGTCAGTGTAGGTTAGATTGATCTATAGTCAGTGTAGGTTAGATTGATCTATAGTCAGTGTAGGTTAGATTGGTCTATGGTCAGTGTAGGTTAGATTGTTCTATGGTCAGTGTAGGTTAGATTGATCTATAGTCAGTGTAGGTTAGATAGTGATCTATAGTCAGTGTAGGTTAGATTGATCTATAGTCAGTGTAGGTTAGATTGATCTATAGTCAGTGTAGGTTAGATTGGTTTATAGTCAGTGTAGGTTAGATTGATCTATAGTCAGTGTAGGTTAGATTGATCTATAGTCAGTGTAGGTTAGATTGATCTATAGTCAGTGTAGGTTAGATTGATTTATAGTCAGTGTAGGTTAGATTGATCTATAGTCAGTGTAGGTTAGATTGGTTTATAGTCAGTGTAGGTTAGATTGATCTATAGTCAGTGTAGGTTAGATTGATCTATAGTCAGTGTAGGTTAGATTGATCTATAGTCAGTGTAGGTTAGATTGATCTATAGTCAGTGTAGGTTAGATTGGTTTATAGTCAGTGTAGGTTAGATTGTTCTATGGGCAGTGTAGGTTAGATTGATCTATAGTCAGTGTAGGTTAGATTGATCTATAGTCAGTGTAGGTTAGATTGATCTATAGTCAGTGTAGGTTAGATTGATCTATAGTCAGTGTAGGTTAGATTGATCTATAGTCAGTGTAGGTTAGATTGGTTTATAGTCAGTGTAGGTTAGATTGTTCTATGGTCAGTGTAGGTTAGATTGATCTATAGTCAGTGTAGGTTAGATTGATCTATAGTCAGTGTAGGTTAGATTGATCTATAGTCAGTGTAGGTTAGATTGGTCTATAGTCAGTGTAGGTTAGATTGATCTATAGTCAGTGTAGGTTAGATTGATCTATAGTCAGTGTAGGTTAGATTGGTCTATAGTCAGTGTAGGTTAGATTGATCTATAGTCAGTGTAGGTTAGATTGGTCTATAGTCAGTGTAGGGTAGATTGGTCTATAGTCAGTGTAGGTTAGATTGGTCTATAGTCAGTGTAGGTTAGATTGATCTATAGTCAATGTAGGTTAGATTGGTCTATAGTCAGTGTAGGTTAGATTGATCTATAGTCAGTGTAGGTTAGATTGATCTATAGTCAGTGTAGGTTAGATTGATCTATAGTCAGTGTAGGTTAGATTGATCTATAGTCAGTGTAGGTTAGAATGATCTATAGTCAGTGTAGGGTACATTGGTCTATAGTCAGTGTAGGTTAGATTGGTCTATAGTCAGTGTAGGTTAGATTGGTCTATAGTCAGTGTAGGTTAGATTGGTCTATGGTCAGTGTAGGTTAGATTGATCTATAGTCAATGTAGGTTAGATTGGTCTATAGTCAGTGTAGGTTAGATTGATCTATAGTCAATGTAGGTTAGATTGGTCTATAGTCAGTGTAGGTTAGATTGATCTATAGTCAGTGTAGGTTAGATTGATCTATAGTCAGTGTAGGTTAGATTGATCTATAGTCAGTGTAGGTTAGATTGCTCTATAGTCAGTGTAGGTTAGATTGCTCTATAGTCAGTGTAGGTTAGATTGATCTATAGTCAGTGTAGGTTAGATTGCTCTATAGTCAGTGTAGGTTAGATTGGTCTATAGTCAGTGTAGGTTAGATTGATCTATAGTCAGTGTAGGTTAGATTGCTCTATAGTCAGTGTAGGTTAGATTGGTCTATAGTCAGTGTAGGTTAGATTGGTCTATAGTCAGTGTAGGTTAGATTGGTCTATGGTCAGTGTAGGTTAGATTGATCTATAGTCAGTGTAGGTTAGATTGGTCTATAGTCAGTGTAGGTTAGATTGGTCTATAGTCAGTGTAGGTTAGATTGGTCTATGGTCAGTGTAGGTTAGATTGATCTATAGTCAGTGTAGGTTAGATTGCTCTATAGTCAGTGTAGGTTAGATTGGTCTATAGTCAGTGTAGGTTAGATAGTGATCTATAGTCAGTGTAGGTTAGATTGATCTATAGTCAGTGTAGGTTAGATTGCTCTATAGTCAGTGTAGGTTAGATTGATCTATAGTCAGTGTAGGTTAGATTGCTCTATAGTCAGTGTAGGTTAGATTGGTCTATAGTCAGTCTAGGTTAGATAGTGATATAGTGTAGGTTCCAGTGCAGGGTGTTAGGTAGTGTGATAGGTTCTGCTGTCCATACATACATGCTACAGACATAGTGCTGTGATGTCACAAGCGCAAATATATTGGAGCACCCTATCTGCATATAAAGCTATTGTAATGTTCTGCTGTGTCAACCATGTTCTCCAGTCTCAGGAAAATTATACCAGCTTGAAAAATGTAGCATAAGTGACCCATGCCTGCATCACGCTTGCATTGCACAAATATTACATTGCCGATTTTCGCAATCAAGAATAAAATCGCAAATTCTTGAATTTGGGACTATATGACAAATATTCTACGAAATATTTGCAAAATATCACAAATTCGAATATTGCCCCTGCTCCTCATCATTAGTATGCATTATTGAAGACATCCTGGATGACTGGTCCCAGAAGAATCATCAGTCAGTTGGATTGTTTTGTACTTGTAGTTAGCACTAGGACCATCTGACTACCATCTCAAGTGATTCAGGTGCACATCTGTTGAAACACAGCAGGTCATAGGCTAGAATGTTCTACTACCAATCAAGAACTATGAGTAGGTATAGCATACTGGATTTTATGAATCTCTGTAGGGATACCAATAAACATAATGTCTGAAGTTAAGAACCACCAGATCCCAGTCTATATGTTGTGTCCTCACAGGTCGGTCACTGATCAAACAATTTCATCAACTCTGAGAAAAATCACCATCCTTCCCCAGACTTCCAGCACAGGTGAGAACATTCGGGAGGTGGGACAATTGTGGATGTATTACTTCTGGTACCATGAATAGTCATTGCACAATATTGTTACAGGGGATAAAAGTGTTTGTAGACCTGGACTCCCCATTCCGGACCCCTCAGGGTATTATTATCAGGACGTGTGGCAGTCTCGTGTGTGCAGAAACAGACGCTTCACTTCTCCATCCAACGTCACCGCCTGTCTGAAGGGAAAGGTTGTCTACATGTTTGGAGATTCAACGCTTATGCAGTGGTGGGATTACCTTGTGACGTTCATCCCATGTGAGTTACTGGAACGGGTAACATAGTAACATAGTATATAAGACTGAAATAAGACATTTGTCCATCCAGTTTAGCCTGTTATCCTGCAAGTTGATCCAAAGAAAGGCAAAGAAAACCCTGTGAGGTAGAAGACAATTTTCCCCACTTTAGTGGAAAAAATTCCTTCCCGACTCAATTCAGGCATCAGAATAACTCCCTGGATCAATGACCCCTCCTATTATTACGCTCCAGAAATACATCCAGGCCCGTCCTGAACTCTTCTAGTGAACTCACCATCACCACCTCCTCAGGCAGAGAGTTCCATAGTCTCACTGCTCTTACTGTAAAGAATCATCTTCTCTGTTTGTGTACAAACCTTCTTTCCTCCAGGCGCAGAGGATGTCCCCTCGTCACAGTCACAGTCTTGGGGAAAAATAGATGATGGGAGTGATCTCTGTACTGACCCCTGATATATTTATACATATTAATTAGATCTCCCCTCAGTCGTCCTTTTTCTAAAGTGAATAACCCTAAATTTGATAATCTTTCAGGGTCCTGTAGTTGCCCCATTCCAGTTATTACAAACCGGATTCCAAAAAAGTTGGGACACTAAACAAATTGTGAATAAAAACTGAATGCAATGATGTGGAGATGGCAAATGTCAATATTTTATTTGTAATAGAACGTAGATGACGGATCAAACGTTTAATCCGAGTAAATGTATCATTTTAAAGGAAAAATACGTTGATTCAAATTTTCACGGTGTCAACAAATCCCAAAAAAGTTGGGACAAGTAGCAATAAGAGGCTGGAAAAAGTAAATTTGAGCATAACGAAGAGCTGGAAGACCAATTAACACTAATTAGGTCAATTGGCAACATGATTGGGTATAAAAAGAGCTTCTCAGAGTGGCAGTGTCTCTCAGAAGCCAAGATGGGTAGAGGATCACCAATTCCCACAATGTTGTGCAGAAAGATAGTGGAGCAATATCAGAAAGGTGTTACCCAGTGAAAAATTGCAAAGACTTTGCATCTATCATCATCAACTGTGCATAACATCATCCGAAGATTCAGAGAATCTGGAACAATCTCTGTGCGTAAGGGTCAAGGCCGTAAAACCATACTGGATGCCCATGATCTCTGGGCCGGTACACGACACTGCACCACAAACAGGAATGCTACTGTAAAGGAAATCCCAGAATGGGCTCAGGAATACTTCCAGAAACCATTGTCAGTGAACACAATCCACCGTGCCATCCGCCGTTGCTAGCTAAAACTCTACAGTGCAAAGAAGAAGCCATTTCTAAGCAAGATCCACAAGCTCAGGCGTTTTCACTGGGCCAGGGATCATTTACAATGGAGTGTGGCAAAATGGAAGACTGTTCTGTGGTCAGACGAGTCACGATTCGAAGTTCTTTTTGGAAATCTGGGACGCCATGTCATCCAGACCAAAGAGGACAAGGACAACCCAAGTTGTTATCAACGCCCAGTTCAGAAGCCTGCATCGCTGATGGTATGGGGTTGCATGAGTGCGTGTGGCATGGGCAGCTTGCATGTCTGGAAAGGCATCATCAATGCAGAAAAATATATTCAGGTTCTAGAACAACATCTGCTCCCATCCAGACGTCATCTCTTTCAGGGAAGACCATGCATTTTTCAACAAGATAATGCCAGACCACATTCTGCATCAATCACAACATCATGGCTGCGTAGGAGAAGGATCCGGGTACTGAAATGGCCAGTCTGCAGTCCAGATCTTTCACCTATAGAGAACATTTGGCGCATCATAAAGAGGAAGGTGCAACAAAGAAGGCCCAAGACGATGGAACAGTTAGAGGCCTGTATTAGACAAGAATGGGAGAGCATTCCTATTTCTAAACTTGAGAAACTGGTCTCCTCGGTCCCCAGACATCTGTTGAGTGTTGTAAGAAGAAGGGGAGATGACACACAGTGGTGAAAATGGCCTTGTCCCAACTTTTTTGGGATTTGTTGACACCATGAAATTCTGATTCAACATATTTTTCCCTTAAAATGGTACATTTTCTCAGTTTAAACTTTTGTTCCGTGATTTATGTTCTATTCTGAATAAAATATTAGAAGTTGGCACCTCCACATCATTGCATTCAGTTTTTATTCACGATTTGTATAGTGTCCCAACTTTTTTGGAATCTGGTTTGTACTTTAGTTGCCCTATTCTGGACCCTCTCCAGCTCTGCTATGTCTGCCTTGTTCACAGGAGCCCAGAACTGTACACAGTCCTCCATGTGTGGTCTGACTAGTTATGTGTAAAGTGGTAGGACTATGTTCTCATCACGGGCATCTATGCCCCTTCTGATGCAACCCATTATCTTATTGGCCTTGGCAGCAGCTGCCTGACACTGGTTTCTACAGCTTAGTTTGCTGTTCCCTAAAATTCCTAGATCCTTTTTCATGTCAGTGTTACCCAGTGTTTTACCATTTAGTATGTACGGGTGACTTGCATTATTCCTTCCCATGTGCATAACCTTACATTTGTCAGTGTTAAACCTCATCTGCCACTTCTCTGCCGCAGCCTCCAGTCTATACAGATCCATCTGTAGCAGTATACTATCCTCTGTAGTATATATACAGTATACTGTCCTCTGTAGTATATATATATATATATATATATATATATATACAGTATACTGTCCTCTATAGTATATATACAGTATACTGTCCTTTGTAGTATATATACAGTATACTGTCCTTTGTAGTATATATATATATATATATATACAGTGTACTGTCCTCTGTAGTGTATATACAGTATACTGTCCTCTGTAGTGTATATACAGTATACTGTCCTCTGTAGTATATATATATAGTATACTGTCCTCTGTAGTATATATACAGTATACTGTCCTCTGTGGTATATATATATAGCACACTATCCTCTGTAGTATATACAGGTCCTTCTAAAAAAATTAGCATATTGTGATAAAGTTCATTATTTTCTGTAATGTACTGATAAACATTAGACTTTCATATATTTTAGATTCATTACACACAACTGAAGTAGTTCAAGCCTTTTATTGTTGTAATATTGATGATTTTGGCTACAGCTCATAAAAGCCCAAAATTCCTATCTAAAAAAATTAGCATATCATGAAAAGGTTCTCTAAACGAGCTATTAACCTAATCATCTGAATCAACTAATTAACTCTAAACACCTGCAAAAGATTCCTGAGGCTTTTAAAAGCTCCCATCCTGGTTCATTACTCAAAACCGCAATCATGGGTAAGACTGCCGACCTGACTGCTGTCCAGAAGGCCATCATTGACACCCTCAAGCAAGAGGGTAAGACACAGAGAGACATGTCTGAAGGAATAGGCTGTTCCCAGAGTGCTGTATCAAGGCACCTCAGTGGAAGTCTGTGGGAAGGAAAAAGTGTGGCAGAAAACACTGCACAACGAGAAGAGGTGACCGGACCCTGAGGAAGATTGTGGAGAAGGACCGATTCCAGACCTTGGGGAATAAAAGAAAAGTGTTTTTAATACAAAAAAAGTCAACCTTCAAATAATTGTGTTCAGTTCTGCACTCAGTACTGAGTCTGGAGTAGAAACATCCAGAGCCACCGTGTACAGGCGTGTGCAGGAAATGGGCTACAGGTGCCGCATTCCCCAGAAACAGCGGCAGAAGCGCCTGACCTGGGCTACAGAGAAGCAGCACTGGACTGTTGCATGTCATTCGGAAATCAAGGTGCCAGAGTCTGGAGGAAGACTGGGGAGAGGGAAATGCCAAAATGCCTGAAGTCCAGTGTCAAGTCCCCACAGTCAGTGATGGTCTGGGGGCCATGTCAGCTGCTGGTGTTGGTCCACTGTGTTTTATCAAGGGCAGGGGCAATGCAGCCGCCATCAGGAGATTGTGGAGCACTTCATGCTTCCATCTGCTGAAAAGCTTTATGGAGATGAAGATTTCATTTTTCAGCACGACCTGGCACCTGCTCACAGCGCCAAAACCACTGGTAAATGGTTTATTGACCATGGTATTACTGTGCTCAATTGGCCTTCCAACTCTCCTGACCTGAACCCCATAGAGAATCTGTGGGATATTGGGAAGAGAAAGTTGAGAGACGCAAGACCCAACACTCTGGATGAGCTTAAGGCCGCTATCGAAGCATCCTGGGCCTCCATAACACCTCAGCAGTGCCACAGGCTGATGACCTCCATGCCACGCCGCATTGAAGCCTCCTGGGCCTCCATAACACCTCAGCACTGCCACAGGCTGATTGCCTCCATGCCACGCCGCATTGTAGCCTCCTGGGCCTCCATAACACCTCAGCAGTACCACAGGCTGATTGCCTCCATGCCACGCCGCATTGAAGCATCCTGGGCCTCCATAACACCTCAGCAGTGCCACAGGCTGATTGCCTCCATGCCATGCCGCATTGAAGCAGTCATTTCTGCAAAAGGATTCCCGACCAAGTACTGAGTGCAGAACTGAACACAATTATTTGAAGGTTGACTTTTTTTGTATTAAAAACACTTTTCTTTTATTCCCCAAGGTCTGGAATCGGTCCTTCTCCACTATCTTCCTCAGGGTCCGGTCACCTCTTCTCGTTGTGCAGCGTTTTCTGCCACACTTTTTCCTTCCCACAGACTTCCCACTGAGGTGCCTTGATACAGCGCTCTGGGAACAGCCTATTCCTTCAGACATGTCTTTCTGTGTCTTACCCTCTTGCTTGAGGGTGTCAATGATGGCCTTCTGGACAGCAGTCAGGTCGGCAGTCTTACCCATGATTGCAGTTTTGAGTAATGAACCAGGCTAGGAGTTTTTAAAAGCCTCAGGAATCTTTTGCAGGTGTTTAGAGTTAATTAGTTGATTCAGATGATTAGGTTAATAGCTCATTTAGAGAACCTTTTCATGATATGCTAATGTTTTTAGATAGGAATTTTGGGTTTTCATGAGCTGTATGCCAAAATATCAATCTTAATCATCAATATTAAAACAATAAAAGGCTTGAACTCCTTCAGTTGTGTGTAATGAATCTAAAATATATGAAAGTCTAATGTTTATCAGTACATAACAGAAAATAATGAACTTTATCACAATATGCTAATTTTTTTAGAAGGACCTGTATACAGTATACTGTCCTCTGTAGTATATATAAAGTATACTGTCCTCAATAGTACATATATACAGTACAGACCAAAAGTTTGGACACACCTTCTCATTCAAAGAGTTTTCTTTATTTTCATGACTATGGAAATTGTAGATTCACACTGAAGGCATCAAAACTATGAAATAACACATGTGGAATTATATACATAAGGGGGGGAGTATACTAATTTAAAATATAACTTTTAATAAGATCAATGATAACAGACTAATAGAACTCACTATTAATTGAACATACACACACATAAGCGACCAAATAATGGTACCAGGCTGGTATAAACAGAGAATCTGTTCCGTCTGGGGAGACGTGAACAGTCTTACCAGACCCTTTGTAGGTAGTGGGAGAGGTCCTTGGATACAGAAGACAGGAGACACTTCGATCATGCCGTGCGGGAATAGGGTGCATTCACTGTGGAGCCGCGTAGATGGAGCACTGGAAAGGATCCTATATAGCCCTAACAAGGTGAAAGGGGCTATTATGCCTCTACCTATCTACACGGAGCACTCGCCTTAGAAAAGGCGACCCCGTCCGGTAGCCTGTCCCTATGGTGGGCCTGGCCCTAAAACTACAGAAGTTGTGCCAGTGGTTGGAGTATAAAATGCTTCCAATGGTCCCCCGACGTGGCACGTTTCTGTCCGTGACTCTTCAGGGAGAGACTGCAGGAAGGTAAGATATGGAGCCGAAGGTAAATATCCTGGGGCTGAGTACACACTGGGAGGGAAACAAGCCAGAGGGCTTGTACTCTGCTATCCTGGGGTAGGATGCAGCGTTGCACAGGAGGGGTAGTCCTGAGCAAGACGGTCCGGGGGACACTGTGGTCCCTAGCAAATGAAACCCTTCTGGTTAGGGGTGACAGAGCAATAAACCAGCCGCAGTGATGTGCCTCCGTGGTGGATTTAAATAGTCGCGCTGCCAACTCCATCTCCCCTCCTCCCCACATGCATCACCAGCATGCGACGCCAGCCTGAAGCGCCGCCAGCCTGAGAGCCTGAGCCGAGGCAGTGTATACAGAACAAGGGGCGGGCGCAATCAGTGGCATCACATGTCGGCGGCACCACATGGGGTGGGCGGGAACACGGCAGGAGATGGGCGGAGTTACGGAACACTCAGCCTGTATCATACAGGTCAGAGGATCATATGGGACACATAGTGTATCCGTCGCCATGGTAACATATACGAAAGTCAAGCCTTAAATCGGCTAGTAGCATTTAGTGCAGAATTTAGTGGTGGACAGGTAAACAGTAATGCAGATACTGTCGGAGAAACCCCAGACAGGGCAACACGAAGTCACAGATCAACAGCTTGGCCACGATTGCACGGGTATAGTGCAACCCGGGCCAAACCGCAGACATACAGGGAACGCTGTAATAGTGCCTATAATAGCGCATCTGAAACGCAGGCACCTTTGGAAGACTGCAGTTGCGCAATCACAGTGAATGTCAGCAAACAATGCAGTCACTCATAGTGTCCACAAGTTGACCCCGAGTCGCAATGCGCCTTTTTGGAAACGCCTGCGCCTTTAAGCTAGTGGGGTACTGTCATGGAACCATGAACCAGACGTACAACAAGAGATAAGTGGAAATAAGAAGGCTTTATTGAAAATCAAGCTGTCAGGCAAAAGTCCAAACGGATGGCTAAACCGAAGCAGGGTCTTGCGAAGCCAGAGGTCAGGAACCAGAAGGGTAGTCAGACGAAGCCTGGATCAGGAACCAGCAGGGTAGTCAGACGAAGCCAGGATCAGGAACCAGAAGCAGCAGCAGTCTTAGAAGCATGTGAACACAGGAGGACCAAGCAAGGAACTGAAGCCACAGACCTCCTATATATATGAGCTAGGCATCCAGCTCCTCCCAGTGGGAAGGAGAAGCCGCAGGGTGGGAGGCTACAAGAAACCCAGAAACCAAGATGGCCGCCAGCACATGTCAAACGAAGGAGAACAGCAAGAAGGTAAGACCATGACAGTACCTCCCCCTCAAGGGCCCCTCCTCCGCGGAGTAAAGAACGGTTTCTGAGGGAAGCGTGCGTGGAAGGCTCGGAGCAAGGCAGGAGCATGGACATCTGCGGAGGGAACCCAGGAACGCTCCTCTGGACCATAACCACGCCAATGGACCAAAAACTGCACCCGACCGCGGACCAGGCGTGAGTCCAGGATATTGCTCACCTCATACTCCTCACGATTGCCCACTTGGACCGGACGAGGCCGAGGAACCGAGGAAGTGAAACGATTACACACCAGTGGCTTCAACAGGGAGACATGAAACACGTTGGAGATCCGCATGCCAGGAGGAAGCGCAAGGGCATAGGCTACCGGGTTTACCCTGCGAAGCACTCGGAAGGGACCAACAAAGCGAGGCGCCAGCTTGGGAGTGGGCACTCGAAGGTTGAGGTTGCGGGTGGACAACCATACGCGGTCTCCGACCTGGTAGGAAGGAGCGGGCGCTCGTCTGCGATCAGCCTGGAGTCTCTGGCGCTGCGCAGAGACCTCAAGGGACCTCTGGATCTGTACCCAAGAAGCACGTAGGACGGAAAGGTGATCCTCCACAGCCGGAATATCCTGGGGAGAGAATACCTCCGGTAACACGGCAGGTTGGAACCCATAATTGGCCATGAAGGGAGACGTCCCAGAGGAAGAGTTCACCGCCGTGTTCCTGGCAAACTCAGCCCAAGGCAGGAGGTCAACCCAATTGTCTTGGTGATCGGAGACATAGCAACGAAGGAATTGCTCCAAGGCCTGATTGGATCGTTCTGCGGCCCCATTGGACTGAGGGTGGTAGGCCGAGGAGAAAGAGAGATGAATCCCCAACTGGGAGCAAAAGGCGCGCCAGAACCTGGACACAAACTGACTCCCCCGATCCGACACAATCTCCTTGGGCAAACCGTGCAACCGGAAGACCTCCCTGGCAAAAATCGTGGCCAACTCTTGTGCAGAGGGTAACTTCTTGAGAGGAACACAGTGGCACATTTTGGAAAACCGATCCACAATCATGAGAATGACCGTATGGCCTCGGGATGCAGGGAGGTCCACAATGAAATCCATCCCCAGGTGTGACCATGGACGCTCCCCGGTGGCTATGGGTTGCAAAAGGCCCAACGGAAGGTGCCGAGGGGACTTACTCTGGGCACAAACGGAGCATGCCGCTACATATGCGGCGATGTCGGAACGTAGAGAAGGCCACCAGAACAGACGTGAAACAGCCCAGGACAGCTGATTCTTTCCAGGATGCCCCGCGGCCTTGGAGTTATGGTAGGTTCGCAACAACCGAGTGCGCAACTCCTCAGGCACAAAACATCTGCCGTTGGGTCTCCCAGAGGGAGCACCAGATTGAGCCGCCAAAATCTGCTCACCCAGGGGAGAGGTCAGGCTGGTGCGAATGGCGGCCAGGATCTGATTCGGAGGTATGACCGAAGTCGGAATCGACTCCTCCCCGGACAGCTCGGAGTACTGCCGTGATAAGGCATCCGCTCTGATGTTCTTGGAACCGGGTAGGTAGGAGACCACGTAATTAAAACGTGACAAGAACAGAGCCCATCTGGCCTGACGTGGTGTCAATCTCTTGGCCTCAGAGAGGTAGGTCAGATTCTTGTGGTCCGTCAGGATGAGAACCGGAACCACCGAGCCCTCGAGCAAGTGCCTCCATTCTTTAAGGGCCTGCACGATGGCCAATAACTCCCTGTCACCAATCTGATAGTTGCACTCCGCGGAAGACAGTTTCCGGGAGTAAAACCCACAAGGAAGCAGAGGACCCTCTGGTGTTCTACGCTGAGACAGAAGGGCGCCTACTCCCGTCTCAGACGCGTCCACCTCGAGGACAAAAGGCAACCCAGGGTTGGGATGCGACAGAATCGGAGCCGACACAAAGGCGGACTTTAGAGCCTCAAAAGCTCGGATGGCCTCGAGCGGCCAGACCTGGGGATTACTGCCCTTCCTGGTCAGATCCGTGAGAGGCTTGGCTAGCATGGAAAAGTCCCTGATGAACTTCCGATAATAATTGGCGAAGCCCAAAAAGCGCTGCAGGGCACGAAGACCACTGGGCTGGGGCCACTGTAAGACAGCCGAAACCTTCTCAGGATCCATGGAGAACCCCTCAGCGGAAATGATGTAACCTAAGAAGGTTACCTGGGATCGGTGAAATTCGCATTTCTCAAGCTTACCGAACAGCTTGTTCTCTCGTAACCGTTGCAACACTCGTCTGACATCCAGAATGTGGGCCTCCATGGATTCAGAATATACCAAGATGTCATCCAAATAGACCACCACACACTGCTGCAACAGGTCACGGAAAACATCGTTGATGAATTCCTGGAAGACTGCGGGCGCATTGCACAACCCAAAGGGCATAACCAAGGATTCATAATGACCGGTCCTGGTGTTAAACGCGGTCTTCCACTCATCGCCCGCCTTGATCCTTACCAGGTTATATGCCGCCCTCAGGTCGAGTTTGGTAAAGACCGTGGCCCCTTTGAGGCGATCGAACAGCTCGGAAATCAAGGGTATCGGGTAAGCGTTCTTGATCGTGATGCGATTGAGACCCCTGTAATCGATGCAAGGCCTCAACTCACCGCCCTTCTTTTTCACAAAGAAAAATCCAGCCCCTGCCGGGGACGAGGATTTGCGAATGTGTCCGCGTGAAAGTGCCTCCCTCACATACTCCTCCATGGCCTCATTCTCCGCTACCGACAGTGGATAGACCTTGCCACGAGGAGGAACGGCACCAGATTGTAACTCTATGGCACAATCGTATGGGCGGTGCGGAGGTAGGGCAACCGCACGCACCTTATCGAATACATCCCGGTACTCCTCGTATTCAGGAGGCAACAGAGAGTCCGAGGAAGTACACAGCAACTTGACAGACCCATGGATGCAACTAGCCCCACACTGCGGTGACCACGAGAGGATCTCGGCCGATCTCCAATCGAAAGTCGGATTATGCTTCTGGAGCCAGGGGTACCCCAAGACCACCGAGTAGTGTGGAGACGAAATAACCTGGAGACAGACCGACTCTCTGTGAACTGGCACCAATGGCCATCCCCACTGGAAGGGTCTCATGAGTCACGTGTGGCGGCAGAAGGGGTCCTGCCGTCTATCGCCTCAAGAGCCAGTGGGGAACCTCGAGGCTGCAGAGGAATGGAATTGGCGGCAGCGAACACACTATCAATGAACAAACCACCAGCACCAGAGTCCACCAACGCCTGGGTCGTCACCGAGCCCCCGACCCAGGAGAGGACAACAGTAATCAGTGGTTTGTCAACACGGGAAACCGGGGACGAGGAGACTCCACCCAAGATCTGCCCCCGACAGGATCTCAGGTGCGAGCGTTTCCCGGACGGTTCGGGCATGCCAACCGAAAATGCCCACCGAGACCACAGTACATGCATCGGCCCTCGCGTCTCCGGAGTACCCTCTCCCCCTCGGACAGGCGAGCAAACCCCAGCTGCATGGGTTCACCCCCAGACAAGTCATCCCCAGGAGGCGTGGGAGGAGAGGGAGGCATGGGTGGGACAGCAAACGTAGGCGCCAATCTGTTAGAAGACCTCCGCAGGCTCTCCTTAAAGGAAGGTCTCTCCCTGAGTCTGGTGTCAATCAAAATCAGGAAAGAAATAAGAGACTTGAGCTCCACTGGTAGGTCCTTAGCTGCAACCTCATCCTTCAAGGCATCCGAGAGACCATGAGAGAAAGCAGCGACCAGAACCTCATTATTCCAGCCCACCTCTGCTGCCAGGGTACGAAACTCAATGGCGTATTCAGCTACGGATCGTGAACCCTGTCTGATGGACATAAGGAGCTTCGCAGCAGAGGCAGCACGAGCCGGCACATCGAATACCCTCTGAAGAGAAGCAACAAAACCGGAAAACTCGGCAACCACCGGATTGTTGTTCTCCCATAAAGGGCTGGCCCAGGCCAAGGCCTTGTCCGAGAGCAGCGAGATCAAGAAGCCCACCTTTGATCTCTCAGTAGGGAAAGGCATGTGGCAGCAACTCGAAATAAATGCCCACCTGGTTAAGGAAACCTCGGCACTGAGTTGGCTCTCCCCCAAAGCGCTGTGGAAGGGGGGCAGAACCGGTCATACCCCGAAACACCGCAGGCGCAGCAACAGGTGTCGGGGTAGACTCTGGCGCAACAACTGGAGCGGCAGTAGGAGCGGGCCCAGGAGCGACAACCGACCCATCGGCAACGGAAGCTAAATGAGCCGTGCGTTCAAGCAGGGTTTGCAACGCCACAGCGAACCGACCCAACAGGTGATCCTGCTGATCAAGTCTGGCAACCAGCGTAGGTAGCGAGGATGGCCCTGTACCGTCAGAATTCATGGCTTGGTCCTAATGTCATGGAACCATGAACCAGACGTACAACAAGAGATAAGTGGAAATAAGAAGGCTTTATTGAAAATCAAGCTGTCAGGCAAAAGTCCAAACGGATGGCTAAACCGAAGCAGGGTCTTGCGAAGCCAGAGGTCAGGAACCAGAAGGGTAGTCAGACGAAGCCTGGATCAGAAACCAGCAGGGTAGTCAGATGAAGCCTGGATCAGGAACCAGCAGGGTAGTCAGACGAAGCCAGGATCAGGAACCAGAAGCAGCAGCAGTCTTAGAAGCATGTGAACACAGGAGGACCAAGCAAGGAACTGAAGCCACAGACCTCCTATATATATGAGCTAGGCATCCAGCTCCTCCCAGTGGGAAGGAGAAGCCGCAGGGTGGGAGGCTACAAGAAACCCAGAAACCAAGATGGCCGCCAGCACATGTCAAACGAAGGAGAACAGCAAGAAGGTAAGACCATGACAGGTACAGACCAGCGAGAACTCTTGTGCAGATATGAACTTAAGAGCATAAGGGGGAGGGGGGACAGAGAGAGATCCGGGTAGAAACGCGCAAGCAAGGAGAGTGGAGTCATATGCGCATGTATAGGCACAATATGCCCTATACCCTCAATATGATTGCAGCAGCGTGGCAAATGAGACATGTCAGTTGGCCTGCGATATTAAAGAAAACAGGCAAAGTTCAGTCTCTCGTTCATGCCACCTGGTGCTGCTGTTTTCAGACTGAAGATCCAGCGCGCCTCCCGTTGGAGGAGGCTCCTGTCCCAGTCCCCCCCTCTAAGAGGGGGTTTCACGAGATCAATGCCCATGAATTTCAACCAGGCTTTGCCATTGTGATCGGTGTGCACATGTTTTGACACCAGAGTGTCCCTCTTGTGTGTGACGTCCTCCATGTGCTCACCGATCCTCCTCCGAAATTCACGTATGGACTTACCGACGTACTCCAGACCGCATTCACAGAGGATACGATATATCACGCCTCTGGATTTACAGTTGATAAAATGCGGAATGGAGTACGTCTTACCTGTGACCAAACTGGTAAAGAATTTAGTGGTCAAAATGTATTTGCAGGCGACACATCTGCCACACTTGTGACTGCCTACCAAACTGGACCGCAGCCATGTAGACTGTGTGCTGATGGACGAAAAATGACTGCGGACGAGTTTGTCACGCAAGTTAGTACCGCGTCTATAGGTTATCTGAGGGTTGTCCCCTAATATGTCATGCAGGTCGGGGTCCATTTTAAGGATCCCCCAGTGGCGTTGTAAAATCTCCCTGACCTGACTTGAACCTCTATCAAATGTGGTGATGATGCGGGACAGTTTGGTTGTGGGAGTGTTCGTCTGTTTCTTTACCAATAAAGTAGGTCTCTGACGTGCAAGGGCCAACTTAAAGGCAGATCTCAGGATATAATCCGGGTAGCCCCTCTGCAGAAATCTAGCCCTTAAGTCAGCTGCCTGCTCCACAAAGTCTTTTTTATCTGAGCAATTCCTGCGCAGGCGGAGGTACTGTCCTCTTGGTATCCCTCTCCTGAGTGGGAGAGGATGACTACTCTCCCATCTCAGGAGAGAGTTTGTCGCATTTGGTTTCCTATGAATCGAGGTGTCCAGTTCCCCCCTGCCATTCTTGGTGATTTTAATATCCAAGAATGGCAGATTAGTTGGATGGGTCTCAAATGTGAACCTCATGCCAATGTCATTCTGGTTCAACCGGGACACGAACGATTCAAATTGGGAGGGGCTCCCATTCCAAGTGATGAAGATATCATCTATATACCGCGCCCACAACCCAATTCTAGACAAATCATCCTGATTCCTCTCCCCAAATACCAGGGTCTCCTCCCACCAACCCAGGAATAAGTTGGCATACGATGGGGCACAAGGACTCCCCATCGCAGTACCCCTGAGCTGGTGGTAGATTTTATTATCAAAGGAGAAAAAATTCCTGTTCAGGGTAAATTCCAGGATCCGGATGATGAATTGGTTGTGGGCGCGGTATTGGCAGCCCCTATATTTCAGGAAGAATTCCACCGCCACTAAACCCAACAGGTGTGGTATAGAGGAGTATAAAGCCTCTACGTCAATACTTGACAGTAGACACTCATTCTCAAGGGTAAGACCCTCCAATTGTTTGAGGAGGTCCGTAGTATCCTTGAGGTGGGAAGGTAGCGTGGTAACAAATGGTGCTAAAACTCGATCAATGTAGATCCCCAGATTTTGATTAAGGTTGTCTACCCCTGACACTATCGGTCTCCCTTTCAGGGGAGAAATCCCCTTGTGGACCTTGGGGAGACAATAAAATGTGGACCTGCGGGGAAATTGAGGTAGCAAGAATGTATATTCTTCCATCGAGATAATTTTGGAGCCCTTAGCCTCGTCAAGAATGGATTTAAGTTTGCGTTTATAGGTGTCCATGGGATCTCTTTCCAGGACCTCGTAAGTTGCCCTATCAGATAGAAGACACCTACACATGTCCCTATATTGCACAGAGTCCATGACCACGATATTGCCCCCCTTGTCTGCAGGTTTAATGAAAATCATGGGGTCGTTGCCAAGAGATGAGATGGCGGTGGTCATGTACTCTGCGCAATTCGAATGGTGTGAAGAAATCTGAAGATTTTCCAAATCCTTGGTAACCATATTAAGGAAAACATCTACGCAAGAGACTTCACTGGAGCTGGGTGGCATCTTATTACTTTTGCATTTAAGGTCTGTAAAAGGGCCCAGGCCTGACGCTGGGTTATCTATCACCGCTAATGAGTGCAAGAGTTGAACATCATCTAGCATCTCTACCGGAATACCCAGTTCAAGGCATCGGCGCCTGTCCATGTATTTATAGTGCTTGTGCCACCGAAGCTTGCGGATAAATAGATTCAGGTCTTTTACGGCCATGAATCTATCAAACTTTGGGGTAGGCACAAAGGAAAGTCCCAGCTCAAGGGCTCTAGTCTCGTCTTGTGACAGAGGACGTGAGGACAAATTGATTACCTCTGGTCCTGTGATGGAATGGGTAGTTGTGGTGTGCGGCTGCGGAGTGAGTAGTCCAGAGTCTGACTCGGTTGTCCTAAAAAACGGGTATCTCGTGCTTTATAAGAACCCCTGGGTCGACCCCTTCTGGATGAGCCCCTATTAGGATATTTGGTTGTTTTGGGTCCCGTTTCCCGTTCTGAGTCGGAGTGATCCGTTTCGGTCGAGGATCTCTCAGAATTACTAGGTCTACTGTCCCTTTTTCCGTTACTCAGAGAGGAATAAATACGGTTCTCCTTGAAATCAGAAAGGTCTCGTACAAACTGACGGTGCTTTCTTTCCTTGAGGTGGTACTGGTACTTCTCAAGGGTAAGTTGTAACTGTTTTTCCCTATTGGAGAATTCGGTCTCCTGTGAGAAGGCCCTCACCACCTCAATTTGTTCAGACAGTTTCTGATTAAGGATAGACAATGTATTTTTCTCCTCATCCACCAGTAGTCTCATTAACCTGAGGGAGCTGTTAGTTGCCTCTTGCTCCCACTTTGTCATAAAACCCGGGTTGCGTGATCGAACTGATGGAAGGAGAGAAATACGGAGACCTCTGGGGACTATACTGTTTTTTATATAGTTGTCAAGACTCTGGACTTCCCACCACGACGTGATCTGCTCTTTATAAACCTGAGTCAGGTCCGTAAAGGCAGTGTGAAAAGATGGCTGGTACTTTTTCTGAAAAAATTGTTTCTCAGAAAAAATATCTTTGGCTTCATGCAACCAATTATCTACATTAAAGCCCGTCGCCAAAAAACCTGCCATGCCACAATAGGAGAAACGTGCCACGTCGGGGGACCATTAGAAGCATTTTATACTCCAACCACTGGCACAACTTCTGTAGTTTTAGGGCCAGGCCCACCATAGGGACAGGCTACCGGACGGGGTCGCCTTTTCTAAGTGGAGTGCTCCGTGTAGATAGGTAGAGGCATAATAGCCCCTTTCACCTTGTTAGGGCTATATAGGATCCTTTCCAGTGCTCCATCTACGCGGCTCCACAGTGAATGCACCCTATTCCCGCACGGCATGATCGAAGTGTCTCCTGTCTTCTGTATCCAAGGACCTCTCCCACTACCTACAAAGGGTCTGGTAAGACTGTTCACGTCTCCCCAGACGGAACAGATTCTCTGTTTATACCAGCCTGGTACCATTATTTGGTCGCTTATGTGTGTGTATGTTCAATTACGTGTAGTGAGTTCTATTAGTCTGTTATCATTGATCTTATTAAAAGTTATATTTTAAATTAGTATACTCCCCCCTCTTGCTTTAGGGGCCCATTGTCTACCTGTAAATTGGAGTGTCCTCATAGCCTGAATTGCCTCAGTGCTCTGACCATTTTTGAATTATATACATAACAAAAAAGTGTGAAACAACTGAAAATATGTCATATTCTAGGTTCTTCAAAGTAGCCACCTTTTGCTTTGATTACTGCTTTGCACACTCTTGGCATTCTCTTGATGAGCTTCAAGAGGTAGTCACCTGAAATTGTCTTCACTTCACAGGTGAAGGTCAGGCTTAATAAGTGGGATTTTGTCATGGTCTTACCTTCTCACTGTTCTCCTTCGTTTGACATGTGCTGGCGGCCATCTTGGTTTCTGGGTTTCTTGTAGCCTCCCACCCTGCGGCTCCTCCTTCCCACTGGGAGGAGCTGGATGCCTAGCTCATATATATAGAAGGTCTGTGGCTTCAGTTCCTTGCTTGGTCCTCCTGTGTGCACATGCTTCAAAGACTGCTGCTGCTTCTGGTTCCTGATCCTGGCCTCGTCTGACTACCCCGTTGGTTCCCGATCCTGGCCTCGTCTGACTACCCCGTTGGTTCCCGATCCTGGCTTCGTCTGACTACCCCGTTGGTTCCTGATCCTGGCTACGTCTGACTACCCTCCTGGTTCCTGACCTCCGTCTACGCAAGACCCTGCTTCGGTTTAGCCATCCGTTTGGACTTTAGCTACGGCTTGATTTTCAATAAAGCCTTCTTATTCCACCTATCTCTGTTGTACGTCTGGTTCATGGTTCCATGACATTAGGACCAAGCCATGAATTCTGACGGTACAGGGCCATCCTCGCTACCTACGCTGGTTGCCAGACTTGATCAGCAGGATCACCTGTTGGGTCGGTTCGCTGTGGCGTTACAAACCCTGCTTGAACGCACGGCTCATTTAGCTTCCGTTGCCGATGGGTCGGTTGTCGCTCCTGGGCCCGCTCCTACTGCCGCTCCGGTTGTTGCGCCAGAGTCTACCCCGACACCTGTTGCTGCACCTGCGGTGTTTCGGGGTATGATCGGTTCTGCCCCCCTTCCACAGCGCTTTGGGGGAGAGCCAACTCAGTGCCGAGGTTTCCTTAACCAGGTGGCCATTTATTTCGAGTTGCTGCCACATGCCTTTCCTACTGAGAGATCAAAGGTGGGCTTCTTGATCTCGCTGCTCTCGGACAAGGCCTTGGCCTGGGCCAGCCCTTTATGGGAGAACAACAATCCGGTGGTTGCCGAGTTTTCCGGTTTTGTTGCTTCTCTTCGGAAGGTATTCGATGTGCCGGCTCGTGCTGCCTCTGCTGCGAAGCTCCTTATGTCCATCAGACAGGGTTCACGATCCGTAGCTGAATACGCCATTGAGTTTCGTACCCTGGCAGCAGAGGTGGGCTGGAATAATGAGGCTCTGGTCGCTGCTTTCTCTCATGGTCTCTCGGATGCCTTGAAGGATGAGATTGCAGCCAAGGACCTACCAGTGGAGCTCGAGTCCCTTATTTCTTTCCTGATTTTGATTGACACCAGACTCAGGGAGAGACCTTCCTTTAAGGAGAGCCTGCGGAGGCCTTCTAACAGATTGGCGCCTACGTTTGCTGTCCCACCCGTGCCTCCCTCTCCTCCCATGCCTCCTGGGGATGACTGGTCTGGGGGTCAACCCATGCAGCTGGGGGTTGCTCGCCTGTCCGAGGGGGAGAGGGTACTCCGGAGACGCGAGGGCCGATGCATGTACTGTGGTCTCGGTGGGCATTTTCGGTTGGCATGCCCGAACCGTCCGGGAAACGCTCGCACCTGAGATCCTGTCGGGGGCAGATCTTGGGTGGAGTCTCCTCGTCCCCGGTTTCCCGTATTGACAAACCACTGATTACTGTTGTCCTCTCCTGGGTCGGGGGCTCGGTGACGACCCAGGCGTTGGTGGACTCTGGTGCTGGTGGCTTGTTCATTGATAGTGTGTTCGCCGCCGCCAATTCCATTCCTCTGCAGCCTCGAGGTTCCCCACTGGCTCTTGAGGCGATAGACGGCAGACCCCTTCTGCCGCCACACGTGACTCAGGAGACCCTTCCAGTGGGGATGGCCATTGGTGCCGTTCACAGAGAGTCGGTCTGTCTCCAGGTTATTTCGTCTCCACACTACTCGGTGGTCTTGGGGTACCCCTGGCTCCAGAAGCATAATCCGACTTTCGATTGGAGATCGGCCGAGATCCTCTCGTGGTCACCGCAGTGTGGGGCTAGTTGCATCCATGGGCCTGTCAAGTTGCTGTGTACTTCCTCGGACTCTCTGTTGCCTCCTGAATACGAGGAGTACCGGGATGTATTCGATAAGGTGCGCGCGGTTGCTCTACCTCCGCACCGCCCATACGATTGTGCCATAGAGTTACAATCTGGTGCCGTTCCTCCTCGTGGCAAAGTCTATCCACTGTCGGTAGCGGAGAATGAGGCCATGGAGGAGTACGTGAGGGAGGCGCTTTCACGCGGACACATTCGCAAATCCTCGTCCCCGGCAGGGGCTGGATTTTTCTTTGTGAAAAAGAAGGGCGGTGAGTTGAGGCCTTGCATCGACTACAGGGGTCTCAATCGCATCACGATCAAGAACGCTTACCCGATACCCTTGATTTCCGAGCTGTTCGATCGCCTCAAAGGGGCCACGGTCTTTACCAAACTCGACCTGAGTGCGGCATATAACCTGGTAAGGATCAAGGGCGGGCGATGAGTGGAAGACCGCGTTTAACACCAGGACCGGTCATTATGAATCCTTGGTTATGCCCTTTGGGTTGTGCAATGCGCCCGCAGTCTTCCAGGAATTCATCAACGATGTTTTCCGTGACCTGTTGCAGCAGTGTGTGGTGGTCTATTTGGATGACATCTTGGTATATTCTGCATCCATGGAGGCCCACATTCTGGATGTCAGACGAGTGTTGCAACGCTTACGAGAGAACAAGCTGTTCGGTAAGCTTGAGAAATGCGAATTTCACCGATCCCAGGTAACCTTCTTAGGTTACATCATTTCCGCTGAGGGGTTCTCCATGGATCCTGAGAAGGTTTCGGCTGTCTTACAGTGGCCCCAGCCCAGTGGGCTTCGTGCCCTGCAGCGCTTTTTGGGCTTCGCCAATTATTATCGGAAGTTCATCAGGGACTTTTCCATGCTAGCCAAGCCTCTCACGGATCTGACCAGGAAGGGCAGTAATCCTCAGGTCTGGTCGCTCGAGGCCATCCGAGCTTTTGAGGCTCTAAAGTCCGCCTTTGTGTCGGCTCCGATTCTGTCGCATCCCAACCCTGGGTTGCCTTTTGTCCTCGAGGTGGACGCGTCTGAGACGGGAGTAGGCGCCCTCCTGTCTCAGCGTAGAACACCAGAGGGTCCTCTGCTTCCTTGTGGGTTTTACTCCCGGAAACTGTCTTCCGCGGAGTGCAACTATCAGATTGGTGACAGGGAGTTATTGGCCATCGTGCAGGCCCTTAAAGAATGGAGGCACTTGCTCGAGGGCTCGGTGGTTCCGGTTCTCATCCTGACGGACCACAAGAATCTGACCTACCTCTCTGAGGCCAAGAGATTGACACCACGTCAGGCCAGATGGGCTCTGTTCTTGTCACGTTTTAATTACGTGGTCTCCTACCTACCCGGCTCCAAGAACATCAGAGCGGATGCCTTATCACGGCAGTACTCCGAGCTGTCCGGGGAGGAGTCGATTCCGACTACGGTCATACCCCCGAATCAGATCCTGGCTGCTATTCGCACCAGCCTGACCTCTCCTCTGGGTGAGCAGATTTTGGCGGCTCAATCTGGTGCTCCCTCTGGGAGACCCAACGGCAGATGTTTTGTGCCTGAGGAGTTGCGCACTCGGTTGTTGCGAAACCTACCATAACTCCAAGGCCGCGGGGCACCCTGGAAAGAATCAGCTGTCCTGGGCGGTTTCACGTCTGTTCTGGTGGCCTTCTCTACGTTCCGACATCGCTGCATATGTAGCGGCATGCTCCGTTTGTGCCCAGAGTAAGTCCCCTCGGCACCTTCCGTTGGGCCTTTTGCAACCCATAGCCACCGGGGAGCGTCCATGGTCACACCTGGGGATGGATTTCATTGTGGACCTTCCTGCATCCCGAGGCCATACGGTCATTCTCATGATTGTGGATCGGTTTTCCAAAATGTGCCACTGTGTTCCTCTCAAGAAGTTACCCTCTGCACAAGAGTTGGCCTCGATTTTTGCCAGGGAGGTCTTCCGGTTGCACGGTTTGCCCAAGGAGATTGTGTCGGATCGGGGGAGTCAGTTTGTGTCCAGGTTCTGGCGCGCCTTTTGCTCCCAGTTGGGGATTCATCTCTCTTTCTCCTCGGCCTACCACCCTCAGTCCAATGGGGCCGCAGAACGATCCAATCAGGCCTTGGAGCAATTCCTTCGTTGCTATGTCTCCGATCACCAAGACAATTGGGTTGACCTCCTGCCTTGGGCTGAGTTTGCCAGGAACACGGCGGTGAACTCTTCCTCTGGGACGTCTCCCTTCATGGCCAATTATGGGTTCCAACCTGCCGTGTTACCGGAGGTATTCTCTCCCCAGGATACTCCGGCTGTGGAGGATCACCTTTCCGTCCTACGTACTTCTTGGGTACAGATCCAGAGGTCCCTTGAGGTCTTTGCGCAACGCCAGAGACTCCAGGCTAATCGCAGACGAGCGCCCGCTCCTTCCTACCAGGTCGGAGACCGTGTATGGTTGTCCACCCGCAACCTCAACCTTCGAGTGCCCACTCCCAAGCTGGCGCCTCGCTTTGTTGGTCCCTTCCGAGTGCTTCACAGGGTAAACCCGGTAGCCTATGCCCTTGCGCTTCCTCCTGGCATGCGGATCTCCAACGTGTTTCATGTCTCCCTGTTGAAGCCATTGGTGTGTAATCGTTTCACTTCCTCGGTTCCTCGGCCCCGTCCGGTCCAAGTGGGCAATCGTGAGGAGTATGAGGTGAGCAATATCCTGGACTCACGCCTGGTCCGCGGTCGGTTGCAGTTTTTGGTCCATTGGCGTGGTTATGGTCCAGAGGAGCGTTCCTGGGTTCCCTCCACAGATGTCCATGCTCCTGCGTTGCTCCGAGCCTTCCACGCACGCTTCCCTCTGAAACCGTTCCTTACTCCGCGGAGGAGGGGCCCTTGAGGGGGAGGTACTGTCATGGTCTTACCTTCTCACTGTTCTCCTTCGTTTGACATGTGCTGGCGGCCATCTTGGTTTCTGGGTTTCTTGTAGCCTCCCACCCTGCGGCTCCTCCTTCCCACTGGGAGGAGCTGGATGCCTAGCTCATATATATAGAAGGTCTGTGGCTTCAGTTCCTTGCTTGGTCCTCCTGTGTGCACATGCTTCAAAGACTGCTGCTGCTTCTGGTTCCTGATCCTGGCCTCGTCTGACTACCCCGTTGGTTCCCGATCCTGGCCTCGTCTGACTACCCCGTTGGTTCCCGATCCTGGCTTCGTCTGACTACCCCGTTGGTTCCCGATCCTGGCTTCGTCTGACTACCCCGTTGGTTCCTGATCCTGGCTACGTCTGACTACCCTCCTGGTTCCTGACCTCCGTCTACGCAAGACCCTGCTTCGGTTTAGCCATCCGTTTGGACTTTAGCTACGGCTTGATTTTCAATAAAGCCTTCTTATTCCACCTATCTCTGTTGTACGTCTGGTTCATGGTTCCATGACAGATTTCTTGTCTTATAAATGGGGTTGGGACCATCAGTTGCATTGTGGAGAAGTCAGGTGGATACACAGCTGATAGTCCTACTGAATAGACTGTTAGAATTTGTATTATGGCAAGAAAAAAGCAGCTAAGTAAAGAAAAACGAGTGGCCATCATTACTTTAAGAAATGAAGGTCAGTCAGTCAGAAAAATTGGGAAAACTTTGAAAGTGTCCCCAAGTGCAGTCACAAAAACCATCAAGCGCTACAAAGAAACTGGCTCACATGTAGACCCATAAACTAAGGGGGCAGTAACTATTAAAATATTATTTTTATTAAATCATAGGAGTAAAAAAGATGGCCCCTACAGACAAACAACAAGTAAGACTGATACATACATACATAGACTGGTATATGGATGGAAACCAGTATATTATATATGGTGTGAAAAAGAGGTGGACACGACCATAGGTAGCAGGTCAGGCACAGCAATGTCGGATGACAGTGACTAGCCCTAATCAGTCCCTGCTTGGCCTAGTCCACCCTATAACATAAATCCTCAGGACGGGGTCCAAAAATGCCCCGCAACGGGTGGCCCAGACAGGAGCTCTTGACCTGCGTAGGTGACCCTGTCAGGCCCTAGTGCATCTGGCAGGAAAAATGTCCAGAGGAGCAAAAAACACTCATATATATATATTTTAAAACGTAACCCCACCACAAAGAATGACCACCGAGGTGGTTAAGGAGTGAGAGGAATACTTAAGTGTCCCGACGCGTTTCTTCAAAAAAGGTTTACCCCAGGATTCATCAGGGGACACGGGGCAGTAGCTAGAGTCAGTTCGTAGCTGAGTCTAAGAATAATATCCGAAACAAAGAAAGTAAGTATAATGTAACATCATACGTATGCCTACAGCCCACATGGAGCCAAGGAAGGTAGTTACTTACTTATTGTGTGGCAGCGGTCAAGCGTGTAGCTTTTTCCCACCGAAAGGCTGAGACCCAGGGTGGTGGTGTCTTCAGTGATGGAGCGACCGGCATCTAATGTGGCGATAAACGCCCCTTTTAAAGGGCTGTGGGGCCATGTGTGTTCCACAAACGAGTTACCGGCGCCTCCATGTGACGTCATGGAGGACGCGCCTGTAATGCGGTCGCGCGACCAAAAAAGTCGCATTTGCGCATGCGCGGCGAATATTCCCCGCGCATGCGCAGCGAATATTCAGTTTGCGCATGCGCGGCGAATCTTCCTTGCGTCTCAAATGCCGAGGTGGAACGCACAAATGTGCTTCCGCATCACGTGACCGCGATAGTCCGCCCATGTCTCTGGGATGTCTTGACATCGCGGGGGTCACGTGATGGGAGCACAGTGATACCAAAAAGTCCTAGGTGAATGAGTGTCCAAGTCGGACTACAATACAATAAGACTTTTTAAGATAATATGCATATCCACTCCCATAGTATGCATACCTTCTGAATCTGATTAGCCTCCCTGCCTTAGACAATTAATAAAGTCGGAGGGGCTATTTAACCCCATCATTATTAGTAGATGGGGGAAGTGACACTATAAAGGGAATGGGGGGGAGCAAGACCATGCTCTTTGGTCTGGTTGGATCATAACCCCACCGTCCCTCATGTTTGAGAGGACGTGGTAGTGCCTATCCACTGTTCCCCTATTTAGACCGGGTATACAGAGTTTAAATGACCAGGATTGGCCGGTATCAGAAGTACGATAGGAATCTATGATATTTAGAGGAAACAGGTGAAGTTGATTTGTTCATTTAGGCCCTGAGGGGTGACTGTATTAAGGGTGAAAGTCCACCAGCACTCTCTCTGTAAAATGAGCCTGTTCCAGTCGCCCCCTCGTGTGGGTTTATGCACCCGTTCAATGGCCATGAATGAAATAGCCGAGGTGCGTCCGTCATGTGCCATCTGCACGTGGCGTGCTATGGGGGTGTCCTTGTTGTTACGAATATCCCCTAGGTGTTCTCCCATGCGCTTGCGTAGTTCTCTGAATGTTTTTCCTATGTATCGGAGTCCGCACACACATGTTACCAGGTATATCACGCCCGCCGTGCGGCAATTCATGAAGTCCTTCACCTGATAGACCGTGTTGTTCGGTTCTCCAGTGAAGGACTTACCTTGTGAGAGGCTGCCACAGAAGCTGCAATGTCCACATCTGTGGCAGCCTATCACGGTTGTATTCAGCCATGTTCGTGGCTTAGTCGTTGGGGCGAAGTGGCTATGTACTAGCCTGTCTCGCAAATTGTTGCCTCTTCGGAACGTGAGTGAGACGCTCGGGCCCAAGACATCTGTGAGGTCAGGGTCCATTAGAAGTGTCTTCCAGTGTCGTGACAGGATCCTCCTGACTTGGGAGGCTGCGGCATCAAACGTTCCTATCATCCGGACAGTACCTTGAGGTTCTCTCTCCTTGCTGGTTACGGGGTGGAGAAGTTCTGTCCGCGTACGTAATTTGGTCTTCTCATACGCCAGGCGAAGAGTCCTATCAGGGTACCCCCTCTCCTGAAATCTTGCTCTGAGGTCCCTCGCCTGGCGTCTGAAGTCCCCCGGTTCTGAACAGTTGCGTTTCAACCTAAGGTACTGTCCGGTCGGAATACCTCTCTTGAGGGGCACAGGGTGGCAGCTGTCCCACCTGAGGAGAGAATTGGTGGAAGTGGGTTTGCGGTAGATGGAAGTGCTGAGCCCACCTCTCCCATCCCTGCAAATCACCACATCTAGAAAGGGGAGGCAATCCTCCATGATCACCGAGGTGAACCTCAAGTTGAAATTGTTAATGTTCAACTCGGAGATGAACCTTTCAAAATCGCTCTCTGGTCCGCTCCACAACACGAATATGTCGTCGATGTAGCGGGACCAGAGAGCGATCATGTCCGAGAACCATGGTGTCGGTTCGGCAAATACCACCGACTCCTCCCACCAGCCCAGGAGCAAATTAGCATACGATGGGGCACAAGAGCTACCCATCGCGGTGCCCCTGAGCTGGTGGTACACAGATCCATCAAATAGAAAAAAGTTGCTCACCAATATGAACCTCAATAGTTCCAGAGTGAAGGTATTGTGCTCCACAAATTGTTGACCCCTGGTTTTTAAAAAATGGCCGCTTGCCTCCAAACCGCACTCATGGGGGATGGAGGAATACAGGGCCTCCACGTCCACAGACGCCAGAAACCAGTGTGGCTCGATACAGATGTCCTCAAGTTTACCTAGAAGATCCCCCGTGTCCCTAATGTAGGACGGCAGGGATGACACAAAGGGGCGTAACACCCTGTCCACGTAAATGCCACTGTTTTGGGAAAGACTCCCTACCCCAGAGACAATTGGGCGTCCCCTAATGGGGGTTGTCTCCTTGTGGACTTTCGGCAGACAATAAAATGTAGCCGTGACCGGGTGGAGTGGATATAAAAATTCATATTCCTCTCACATGTAGACCCCCCCAGGAAAGGAAGACCAAGAGTCACCTCTTATCCAAGTCATTCAGAGATTGTTTTCTCGTGACACATTGTACTTCATGACAGTCATAAATTTGAGTCAATATATTTCACCTTTATTTATGAAAAAATCCCAAATTAAAAAAAAAAAAATTAAAAAATTAAAAATTTTTCATTTCTCTGCTTTTAAAACAGTAAGTGATCCATAATAAAAATATGTATTACGTTAAGAAGGCTGAGAAGTTTAAAAGCAATTTTTCACATTTTTAAAAAAAATTGCCAAAACCCTTTTTAAGGACAAGTTCATGTCTGAAGTCACTTTATGGGGCCTACATAGTGGATACCCCCATAAATGACCCTATTGTAGAAACTACACCCTTCAAGTTACTTAAAATCGAATTTACAAACTTTGTTAACCCTTTAGACGTTCCACAAGAATTAAAGGAAAATGGAGATCAAATTTTTAAATTTCACTTTTTTAGCAGATTTTCCATTTTAATCCAATTTTTTCTTTAACACATCGATGGTTAACAGCCAAACAAAACTCAATATTTATTACCCAGATTTTGCGGTTTACAGAAACACCCCACATGTGATCATAAACTGCTGTATGGGCACACGGCAGGGCGCAGAAGAAAAGGAACTCCACATGGTTTTTAGATGCCATGTCCCATTTGAAGCCCCCTGATGCACCCTTACGGTAGAAACTCCCAAAAAGTGACCCCATTTTGGAAACTAGGGGATAAGGTGCCAGTTTTATTGGTACTATTTTTGGGTACATATGATTTTTTGATCATTCATTATAACACTTTATGGGGCAAGGTGACCAAAAAATTGGTTGTTTTAGCACAGTTTTTATTTATTTATTTTTCCAGAGTTCACCTGAGGGGTTCGGTCAAGTGACATTTTTATAGAGCAGATTGTTACGGATGTGGCGACACCTAATATGTATACTTTATTTATTTATTTCACTTTAACACAATAATAGCATTTTTGAAACCCCAAAAATTATGTTTTAATGTGTAAATGTTCCAAGAGCTATATTTTTTTATTTTTTTAAAGATTTTCTTATGTAGGGGCTCATTATTTGCTGGATAAGGTGACGGTTTTATTGGTACCATTTGTGGGACATACGCCCTTTTGATCACTTGGTGTTGCACTTTCTGTGATGTAAGGTGACAAAAATGGCTTTTTTTGACAGTTATTTATTTATTTTTATGGTGTTTATTGGACTAGGTCGATTATGTTATATATTTATATGGCCGACCGTCACGAACGCGGCAATACCAAATATGTCTATTTTATTAAATTTTTTCTATTTTATTTTTTTAACACTTTATTTTTTTTTTTTTTTTTTTACACTTTTCATCCCCCATAAGGTCATACAAGACCTCCGGGGGACTTTTACTACACTTTTCTTTTTTTCACTGTTGATTTCTCCTGTAGCCCCAGTTACAGGAGAAATACATCCCCCCAGAGAGGCTGTACAGTGCAATACAGCGCTGCACAGCCTCAGTGCAGGGCTGATCGAGGTCTCTCAAAGACCTCACAGCTACTGCACTCTCCCGACCACGGCGATCACATGACCGCCGGGCCGGAACAGGAAGCGCAATACAGCGCTGTACAGCCTCAGTGCAGGGCTAATAGAGGTCTCTGAAAGACCTCACAGCTCCTGCACTCTCCCGGCCCCGGCGATCACATGACCGTCGGGCCGGAACAGGAAGCGCAATACAGCGCTGTACAGCCTCAGTGCAGGGCTAATAGAGGTCTCTGAAAGACCTCACAGCTCCTGCACTCTCCCGGCCCCGGCGATCACATGTCTGCCAGGCTGGAACAGGAAGCGCATAGCGCTTCCTGCTCTGCATACACAGCACTCGGTGAGCACTGTGTATGCAGTGATCCAGAAGGCAGGGACACCTGGGCACTGTCCCTGCTTTTTCTAAGGGTTGCCCTGCTGTCACTGACAGCAGGCAACCCGATCAGCAGCTGCACGATTAGCATGCAGCTGCAGTTTCTGAATGGACGTTCTGGAATGTCTATTCAGAAATAGAGAACCACCTCCTGGAAGTTTATAGTCAACGTGCGAATGGGAGGTGGTTAAACGGTGAAGCTAACATATGAGAAAGACTCATTACAGGCAAAGCGAGATATTTCAAGCCTTTATTTGTTATAATTTGGATGATTATGATTTATAGCTTATGAAACCCCAAAGTCACAATTTTGAGGTCCCCTTTGCTCAGGGGGTATGGATTAATTAGCTGACTAGAGGGGGACACTTTGAGCTTAGAATATTGAACCTTTTCACAAAATTCGAATTTTAAGCTACATTAATGCAAATCCTTTTAATTTGCATTACTGAAATAAAAGGACTTTTGCACGATATTCTAATTTTTCTAGTTTCACCTGTATATACAGTATACTGTCCTCTTTAGTATATATATACACAGTATACTGTCCTCTGTAGTATATATATATATATATTGTAGGAGAGTACCTGGGGTGGTAATAGACGGCAGGTACGTGCCACCGGGGGTCCTGGCACCGGTGGAGTAAGAGCCAGAAAAGTGCATATTGCAGCGGTTATGCTGTTAACACAGCGGATCCGGGCCGGCTCTTATTGGGAGCAGGCAGATATGCTGGCAGGTGCCTGTCTCCCCACGGTCCAGGCCAGGTTTTGCAGGGAAGGGTTAAAAACCTGACCAGCAACAAGGGTGGGGTGTGCAATGTGAAGCTTCTGTGTTCTCTGGCTGTGAGAGTGAGAAGTGGAGGTGAGCTGGGCTGTGTGCTGAGGCCTGTGGAGGACTGTGCAGGATCCTGCAGCTGAACCCAGGAGGGATCCGTGTCCTGTGGCTAGAAGCAAGACCCATGGACTTACTTCACCAAGGAGAAAAAGGTGACATTACTCCTGGCTTTAAATAGACTTTGCTTTATGTGACTGAAACAGGCCTCAAGTAGCTGCAGCAGGGACTTGCTGTGTTTGAATTATTATTTTGCTGTTGTGTGTGACCACCCTCCCTATGAACTGCACCGTCTTTCACTTGTATGCACCGTGTGAATAAACAAAGCATCGTGTTTTACACCAAGACCATTCTGTGTTGCCTCTATACTGCACTCGCTACCACTGCCTACCAGAGCGGATCCCCACAATATATATATATATATAGTACACTGTCCTCTTTAGTATATATATACACAGTATACTGTCCTCTGTAGTGTATATATATATATATATATATATATAGTACACTGTCCTCTTTAGTATATATATACACAGTATACTGTCCTCTGTAGTATATATATATATATATATATATATATATATAGTACACTGTCCTCTGTAGTATATATACAGTATACTGTCCTCTGTAGTATATATATACAGTATACTGTCCTCTGTAGTATATATACAGTATACTGTCCTCTGTAGTATATATACAGTATACTGCTCTCTGTAGTATATATACAGTATACTGTCCTCTGTAGTATATATACAGTATACTGTCCTCTGTAGTATATATACAGTATACTGTCCTCTGTAGTATATATACAGTATACTGCTCTCTGTAGTATATATACAGTATACTGCTCTCTGTAGTATATATACAGTATACTGCTCTCTGTAGTATATATACAGTATACTGTCCTCTGTAGTATATACACAGTATACTGTCCTCTGTAGTATATATACAGTATACTTTCCTCTGTAGTATATACACAGTATACTGTCCTCTGTAGTATATATACAGTATACTGTCCTCTGTAGTATATATATACAGTATACTTTCCTCTATAGTATTTATACAGTATACTTTCCTCTGTAGTATATATACAGTATACTGTCCTCTGTAGTATATATACAGTATACTGTCCTCTTCTGTGTTAATTACTTTACACAGTTTAGTGACATTTGTAAAAATTGATATCTTACTTTGCAAGCCTTCTACAAGATGTGAGGCAGTGACAGGCCTCATATATGAAGGATGGTATGCATCTCCCAGAATGGTGCAGGAAACCTATTAAGGAGATACATATTGTGGTTTGCTGTGGTGCACCTGAGACGTGCAACCTTGGTGGAGTGGAAGCCAGAATCTAGAGAATCCACTAAGAAAAATAGTATAGCTGGTAACAGCTAATCCGGGCCTGGATTTTACTGGGACTAAGCAAAGTGCTGGGTAGGTGCTTACTCCCCATGATCCACTCCGGGGTTTATACGTGGCCCATGTCCACGATTGCATTCAAAAGTTAGCAGCATGAGGCAGGGTGTGTCTGTTGTGTGAGAGGCTGCAGATCACACCCTGCAAGGCACATGTTAAGCAAACACTGGCCTGTGGACGATCTAAAGGAGCCTCAAGACTACAGGACTTTATTGTGGATGACATGAACTGACTACTTGTCCCTGCTGCAATCCGGCTGAACTGAACTGTAAGTTGGCTGAAACAAGCAATAAACTGTATTGAAGTGACTTTGTTGTGTCCCTGCCTTTCATCAAAAGTCATAGGAGCCCATTACAAAGATCATTAATAAATATATTGAAGAGGATAGGGCCCAATACTGACCCATGTGGTACCCCACTAATGACAGTGACTCCTCCAATACTGACCCCTGAGGTACCCCACTAATGACAGTGACCCCTACAATACTGACCCCTTAAGGTACTCCACTAGTGACAGTGACCCAATCTGAGTGTGTACCATTAATAACCACCCTCTGTTTTCTATCATTGAGACAGTTACTTACCCACATACAGACATTTTCTCCCAGTCCGAGCATTCTTATTTTATATACTAACCTTTTATGTGGTACAGTGTCAAATGCTTTGGAGAAGTCCAGATATACGACATCCATTGATTCGCCGCTGTCAAGTCTAGAACTTACCTCCTCATAGAAACTGATTAAATTAGTCTGACATGACCGATCCCTCATGAACCCATACTGATATGGCGTTATTTGCCTATTTTCATTGAGGTGCTCCAAGATAGCATCTCTTAGAAAACCTTCAAACCGTTTTCCCACAACAGATGTTAAACTTACCAGCCTATAGTTTCCGGGCTCTGTTTTTGGACCCTTTTTGAATATTGGCACCACATTTGCTATGCCCCAATCCTGTGAAACACTCCCTGTCAATATAGAGTCCTTAAATATCATAAATAAGAGTCTGGCTATGACATTACTTAATTATCTTATGATACGAGGGTTTATGCCTTCTGGTCCCGGCGATTTGTCTATTTTAATCTTTTTAAGACGCCGCTGTACTTCTTCCTGGGTCAGACAGGGCAGTTTTAATGGGGAATTAACTTTTACATTCTGCATTTCATCTGACAGTTTATTTTCTTCAGTGAATACAGTGGAGAAAAAAAGATACAATAGCTTTGCTTTCTCCTCATCGCTCTCTACAACGCCCCCCCCTCATCACTCTGTAGAAAGCCAACACCTTCAGATTTATACTGTATACTGTAGATGAATATTGTTCATTATTATATATATATAAGACACCTGTAATAACTCCTGCAGGTGCCCCAAAAGACAATACCGTAGTTCATGCTTATTGTGTACAGTATGTGATGAGTGTGCATGTGCGTTTGTATATTACACCTATCAGCCAATATATCCCACCATGGCAGTAGCACCTGATGGGAGATATTAAGCAGTAAGTGAACAGTCAATTTTTAAGCAGATTTTTTTGAAAGCAGGAACAATAGGGAAATGTAAGGATCTGAGAGACTTTCATAAAGGTCGGATTGTGATGGACAGATATCTGAGTCACAGCATCGCCAAAACAATTGGCCTTGTGGGATGTCCCCAGTGTGCAAGTGGTTAGTACCATCTAAAAGTGGTCCAATGAAGGGCAAATGATTAACCATTGACAGGCTCATGGGTGACCAAGCACCACAAATGTGCCTGCAATCCATGGAGGAACCATCTCTTTGTCTATAGTTTATAGTATTCTATAATTACTGTAATAGGATTCATCCCTTCATGCCCTTACCTTTTGCTTACACATGGCAGCTAATCTGGGTAAGCAAAGCTGCAATGTAAAGCACAGGTCATAAAAACAGGCTGAACCTCTGATGAACCAGGAAGTGGATTTCTATAGTAACCCAGAGCGGGCACTACCATTCCTACACCCTGCTACTGTTTCCAATGGTTAACAAAGAATGCCATCTGTGCATTTGATTCCAGGTCCTTTGATGTTGTGCCTTAATAATATTGCTATGCAACGTATGTATTGTATTACATGTAATATGCATGGTTCACCAGCAGGTGTATCTGGAAGAAACAGATCTTTAGATAGAGTGCAACTTACCATTCCATTCTCCCCCCTGTTGGGCATAAGTCGGCTAGTCCTGCTTCCGACCAAGGGAAGAGTTCTAGGAAGCTAAAGTCAGTGTAGAGTGGAGTTGGAAAGATACAAGACATGGCACAGTGAGCGGAATATCCACTTCAGCAGGGGTCTCCAAAGGGAAGCAGCTCATAGAGCACCTTTACAGTTTATAGACAGAGTATTAGGAGGGGGTCAATGACCACAGGCACTCCACTTAAAGGTACAAGAACTGTGAGAAAGTCTAGCTACCAGACCAAAGCCAGAGTTTAGCACAGCAGAGAAAGAGATAGCAAGGTATCCAAGTTTGCCTGCCAGTTTACCCCAAAACCTGCTGGATCCAAGAGAAAGACCAAATATTGTCTGGATGCAAGTTTATTCAAGTAAAGCTGTTGAACTTTATAAAGTCTGGACTCGGATTATTCTACCAAAAACTATAACTCTCCCCTTTATTGCTATAGAGTCTAACCCTGGGGAGTGACAGTATCCAGGTAGGAGCACCGTGACGCACAAAAAACTAATAAGGCTGCATCACCATTCGGCATTCTTAAAAACATGGGACACGATCGTACCTGGGGGGGGAGGGGCACGGTGAATTTCGTAATAACTTAGACTCTTTTAGACAATGCAGCTGGACTGTGTCCTAACATAGCTGAAGAATGTCTGCACCTGCAGCAAAGACAATAACTTGCAGGCATCACCTAGATGGTAGTGGCTGCTTCCAGTGTATAGGACTGATGAAGGTAGCATAGGTGTGTACTTGCTATCTCCATCAGGGCTAATGATGTTTATTGGATGGCTCTGTACATAGGAGATATGTTGTGGTTTGAGTACATCCTCTTAAACTGTATATAGCATTATGTCACCTATGTGTAATATTACAGTGTGTTTTGTTTTGGCAGCTCTACATAAGGTGGACCGTAATGTCAGCTATGACCCTGGAGTCCTGCTGGCCTCGGATACTGATCATGGCTATCTAGTACAATGGCGAGTACACCAGAGGCCACTTACCATGCACCGCATGCGTTTACAGGAGCTGCACTACATCGCTAATGAGCTGGATAACATTGGAGGGGGGGACAATGACCTGGTGATTGTCATAAACTGCATGGCGCACTTTATCTCATTCCCGGTAAAAATTTATCTGCAGAGGATAAGAAATATCCGTAATGCCGTTGTCCAGTTATTGAACCGAAGCCCCCAGACCAAGGTCATCATCAAGTCCGGGAACACCGGCTTCCTCTATGAACACGGCAGTGACTGGCTGTCCCTCCAGCTGGACACCCTAATGAGGGCCGTCTTCTCAGGACTTCCAGTTACAATAATAGATGCCTGGCAGATGACCTCCTGCCATTACCTGCCCAAAGACCTTCACCCTCAGGAAATCATTATCAAGAACATGGTGGACTCGATGCTCTCCTACATTTGTCCAGAATAGGTTGGTACAGACAACATTGTGACAGGAATCCTCATCATCATTGCTGGAACATAGGACCAAAACCTCCACCTTCACTATGCCTGAAAGAGACATCACAGAGCTGTTCTGTACAGTATGTTGTGGTGTAAAGAAAAAAAACTGATGGGTTAGACATAGGAAAAAAACACTTACTGCTCTTAATAAAGGTGCAGCCATTGGCTGAATGCTCTTGACTCCCCATACACCCTTGGCTAGATGAGCGTATATGGTAACCAGTTGTCTATGGGGAGAGAGGAGAAAGCTGCCGGCATACACTTCTGTTAGCCTGTTATCTCTTGGAAGAAGTAAAGGATCGAGTACTAAAACAGATATATGTAACTAAGTGAGCACAAGTTGACTTCAGAGGGGTCACTTCCATTTGGAGGAGACTCTAGTTTTGCTGTACCAGTTCTCTGGAATGCTCTGCCCCAAGCAAATACAGTAGATGAATTCACAACATCCACAGTTTTAGATACTCCATAAAACATATATTTTTAGTTTGGCCTCACATCCTCTGATCTAACTCTCCTCCATTCACCGCCCCCATCCCCATCATTGATCCATCATCAAATATTTACACCCCTGCACTCAGAGGCGCTACATATATCGTCTGGTGACGGCTCGTGCAGCTTTATATCTTCTCCCCTATTGTGATAAGATGGCCGACCACTGTACAAAACCGGCTGTTGTTATCTTCTGTGTCAGGCCATCTCCTCATAGCGTAGAGTGTAAGCTCTTGTGAGCAGGGCCCTCATTCCTCTGGTTGTAATTGTTGACCTGTTCGTTGCTATGTTATTTATGACTCTGTACTTCAACCCCCTGATTGTAAAGTGCTGTGGAATATGTTGGCGCTATAGAAATAAAGATTGTTAAAATTATTATTATTTTCCTGTAATGAGCTAATTTGCATAGTTTTACCATTTTCATATGGTTTCTGCTGTTTACTGGGTTACAAAAATGTTCAGCTTCAGGTCAGTGTTTCATTTTGGCTTTTGTCATCAACTTCATGCTCCCCATACTAACGGCAGAATACAGTAGAGACTGGAGAGCTGATTTCAGAGGTCTGTCATTTATAAGTTAAAAGTAAGTGGTTGCCGAGAACCAACATCACAATCATTGGAGACCGGGCCTGGAAAAGAGTCAAGGCCACCGGAGAAGAGTCCTGGTTATTCATGAATTCCTGCTCTCCCGCCCACCTGCTGATGTCTTCTACCTAGTTTTCTCCCTTTCTGTCTAGGAGACAATCATCAGCAGATGGACGGGAGAGCAGGAGATTATAATAACCAGGACTCTTCTCAGGTAGATGTGACTCTTCTCAAGGCCTGGGCTGCAATGACTATGATGCTGATTCTTGGCAACCACTAACCTTTGGCTCATGAGTTACACACCGCTGAGATCTGCATTTCGGTCACTATTTTATGCTGCCCTCAGTGAGGTCAGCAGAAAGTTGATGACGGGTTCCCATTAAATGTGAGACAATGAGATCTTGTTATTGCTTTAAGCTTTTTCCCTATTTTTTGACAACACAGACAACCCCGATAGGACAGAGATGAACACATAAAAAAAAAAAAAAACTTTGCTTAGTTTGTCAAGAAGCGAGTTAAATCAGCTATATCCTGGCCTGCAGGGAGAGTGCATTGCAGCAACATGCATAGCTAGTCCTTCCTGGCAGTGAAACAGTTACTGTGCGTCAGCTGTCACTATTAAGCTCAGTTCACACTTCACTTATTTGGTCAGTTACGGGTGCAGATCTTTTCATGATACTGTATCTGAGAGTAGGATTAGCTCTTAGTAACTCCTGGGATTAACAGAACAAATACCTGAAGTGTGAACTAATCCTTACAGGTGAATGTTAGCGTCAGGTATAAAGAACCGTGCAGAGGCCCAAGATCCTACTGTAGTGTGAAAGAGCGCAGTCCTTTTACACTGTCATCAGCTGATTCCACATAGATGTCTACAGAACCTGTTCTATTAAACGCTTATACAAGTAGAGGCCCCGACAGAGTGGAGATGGGGTCAGCAGTCAGTTTGTGTTGACATCACTATTATTTTTCCCTTCTTATGATGCATCAGAAAAACAACCCCCCCACCCTTCCCAAGGACCGACTCCTGCTTTTGGCTTCCAAATTATGATCAAACCCGATGCAAAATACTGACCATGTGATAGAGGCCTTATTGCTGCTCCAAAGACACGATCCGGTGTGTTTTTCGTTTTTTTTGTTCTTCTGACAAATCAGAAAAAGGGTAAAGTTAACGGTGATGTCAACAAGGCCAAACGGACACTAGTGGCCCTGTCACAGACTGGCGAGGGTGGTAACAGCAAGAGGAGTCACCATAGTGGCCCAATCACATAGTGGGAAGGGTGCAACAGCATGAGGAGTCAACATAGTGGATCAGTGACAGACAGGGGCGGATTAAGTGCATGTGAGACCCGGGGCTTTCTACCCCACACGGCTCCTCCCTCCATTTTGACATGACATTCATCTAGGACGAAGCAGCACACAGTGCTCCAGACAAAAAAAAAAAGAAGCCAAATTACATTTTTAGTCGCCAAATTTAAAATACATATGCCACGTGCTGCCCCCCCCCCCCCCCCCCGGGCTGATCATATCCCAGGTCTATAGGGATGCAGAGTGATGTGGCCTAAATGGTCTCTGTGTGTGTCACGGTGCTCCTACCTGGATACAGCCAATACCCAGGGTTAGGCTCACAGGCAATAACGGGGGATAGTTGAGGTAGGAGATGGAGAATAAATATCGAGTCCAGACCTTGATAACGTTCACCAGCTTTACTTGGGTAAACTTGCATCCAGACAATATTAAGGTTTTCTCTTGGTTCCAGCAGGCTTTGGCGTAAACTGGCAAGCAAACTTGATAACTCTGCTTTCTGTCTCTCTCTCTTCAGTCAGCTCTAGTATCCCTGGATCGCGGTGCCTTTGGCTGTTGTTCCCCTCCTGATGCAAAGTACTGTAAGCAAATTAGCAATGAGTCAGGGGGCTATATGAGCTACTACCCTTTGGAGAGACTCCTGCTACAGCCAGAGGACATTTTACTCTTGCTGCTACATTTTTCATGTCTTCTCAGCTTCTTCATCGAGTCTAAACTGAAATAAACTAGAACTGCCACCCCTCCTACTGGTAGGAAGCAGAACTGGTCCACTTCTGCCCAAAGGGGGAAGAATGGAATGTTGAGTTACATTCTGTATAAGGATAGCTCTGCCATATACACTGCCACCTGCTGGTGAACCAGGCACATTACATGAACATAACAGCTACATAGCAAGATTCTGAATGCACAATGTGAAGGACCTTGAAATAAATATAAAGATGACATTTATGTTAACCATTAGAGACAGTAGCGGAGTACAGAAATGGTAATACCACTCCGGGGTATTACACATAGGATTATAATAAAAAAGACTTGGAGGCGAATACAACACCACATACCTCTCATATCCAGTGACATCATGATTGATAATGCTGAGTGCTGCTTGTGTGAGGGAGTCCTTATAAATTCACTACTGATCTGATTATTCAAACTACCTATCCACTGCAACAATCCCCAGGGAGCAATGTCGTAAGGCAGTACATCGCGACACAACACTTCATAAGGGCCAATACCACTTCCATCCTCTGCACCGGCTCCTCAGGGGCTAATGGCAGATGTTATCAGAGACTTTACTCATTTATATATTGCCTCACTTTAATGACATCACTCATGGGTGATGGTGTCTTACAGTAGTTAAAAGGTATAGTACATGGTAAGTCACATAACATCTTTGCATGGCATGCTATTATGGGTGCAAGTGCTGGGAGAGTGCAGCAGAGTTAACAGTCACACTTGGTGAGTTATCACATCTAGTTAACACATTAACTCTGCTACATCTGTATAATATCGTGCATACAATATGTAGTACCCTGAAAGAGGGATACCTTGAAGTCTGGACATTTGTGGACATTTTCTCCTATTTCCCCCATGCAAAGTCATCAACTCCTCACTTTATTTCACTTTGGGAGGTTAACTTGCACTGACTTATACTGTTTATTACTGTGTAACTGCATTTATATGTTGTAATATATATCCTGTTCATTTGCATTGTATTTGCACAGTACTATGGAAAGGGTTAATGAATACTGAGAGACTTTGGGGACTTTCTAGCTAATAATGAGAAGCTGTTCATTCTCCAAAGTTACCATAAGCGTTTAAGAAGAGCATGTTTTGGAGGGAAAAAGCCAGACTTGTTTACCACCAAAACCAGACAGACTGACCTCTCGAATGTCTTTGTTAGCTCTGTTGTTATGTCTGGAATCTTCTTTTGTATGTAAAAACTGCTGTGTCATTACCGTTGAGTATCATTAAAGCTCTAATGTAAGTCTATACCAGACGTGAGTTATAACATTGTATCTAGCTGAGAAGCTGAGCTTCTCCACTCCACCCCTCACACTAGAAGGTTCTAGTTCAGCCAGAAAATGAATATAAGTAGAGCAGTCAAAGCCCCTAGTGTTCTGCAGTTATGGAACATGGCTTAGATGAGGAGACTCTGCTAGACTATTGAGTGACCAGAAGAAGACGCTGAGATGGGTATACTCTGCCACAGATCCTGGATCACCAACCTTTGGCCACATTAAAAGCCATCTGTGCACAATGCCTTCCCATTCCCCCAGAGAGAAGCAATATGTGGTACACCTCCGCAGTGTCCAGCAAAACCAGCGCAGCGTTGGGGCCACTGCATATAAACATATCATTATAGCAATGCTGGCATGTTTAAGCATCGGTCACATTACAGTTCAGCTAGGTGGAATCGTCACCATAACAGGGTCATTCAGTAATCCAGAGCCCCAGGCACTGCACTGGATACAGTTTTCTTTGTGAAAGGCACTAGCTGATCTCGAAACATCTTACACACCACTGAATTTACAGCCACCGTACATAAAAATTCACTGCATTAAGGAGGAGATTTATCAAAACTGGTGCTAAGGAAAAGTGACTTAGTTGTCCATAGCAGCCAATCAGATTCCACCTTAGTTTTTAGAACTCATTTTGAAAATGAACGGATCAATCTAATTGGTTTCCATGGACAACTAAGCTAGTTTTACTTTGTAATAGTTTTAATAAATCTCCCCCTACGTGTCTGTGGACTGTGCAGAGAAAAAGAATTATAAAGTTATAACGGCGCCGACTCCACAGTATTTACAGGGTTAATACATGACCAGCCCCGTGTGATAAATGGCAGATCCCTCTCCAGTAACCACCACTATAGATGAGATAAGATGCCTTTATTGTCACTGTACAATACAATGAATACAATGTACAATGCAATGAAATGTTTGGAGCAATCCTAGAGGCCATGGACAGAGGAACAAAGAACTGACATTTAAATTAAAGTATTATAATAGAAAAAAGAAACACATTGCACTAGAAAGCATCACTAGTCACAGGTCACAGCATATATATAGCAAGAGCAAAGTAGGAAGTCCTTATGAATATATATACAAACTGATTCTGACACATGACTGCAGACAAGAGATCATCATGGAGTCTTGAATGCAGCAGTCAATTACAGTCTGTGGTGGTTTCTATCCTTGGAACGGGCAATAGTCTCTGAACATTTAGGAGACTGATTGTTTTGGGGTAAAAGCTGTTCTTCAGCCTAGTGGTGCGGACTTGTATGGCTCTAAGACGCCTACCAGAAGGTAAGGGAGTGAAAGGGCTGTGGCCGGGGTGAGTTGGATCCCCGCAGATAATCTTTGCCCTGTTGCTGTAACGAGCAGTGAAGATGTCATCCAGTGATGGTAACTGAATACCAAGGATTTTTCCAGCCATTCCGAGGATGTGCTTGAGGGTCTTCTTGTCCTCAGAAGAGCAACCGGAAGACCACACTGTAATGCAGTATGTGATAACAGTAGGGTTGCCACCCGTACGGGATTGACCCGGACAGTCCGGGTTTGTAATCCAGTGCCCGGGTACAAGCCTTTCTCAGACTGGGACACAGGATTCATTTCAAACTGCAGTGCAGACTGTCTGACTTGCTCGCTCACGCTCCTGACAGCTGGCGGTGAGTGAGCGGCCGGCACTCCGGGACCGGCTCGAACCTGAAGAGGACGAGGCCGCTGGTTAGGATGGATTGGAAGCCGGAGAGCTGGGGGCTGCGGGTGGTCAGGAGCAGGAAGACGCTGCTGAAGGAGAGCAGCAAACCCTCACCCTACAGCATGGAGGCCGCACCGGGACTGAGCTGCTCTCACTCCCAGATCAGGCCGGCTAACAATGAGACGAGCCAGTGTTTAGTGTTAAGGATGAAGAGAAGTGCTTGCCCATGCGTACGATTTGTGGTCTTTTTGTAAGAAAAAACAGTATCCAGTTGCACAGGTGTGAGCTGAGACCCAAGTTGTTCAGTTTCGTTGCCAACTTGTTGGGAGGGATGGTGTTAAAGGCGGAGCTGTAATCAATGAACAGCATCCGCACATCGCTGTCTCTCTGCTCCAGGTGTGAAGGGCAAGTGACACAGCATCCTCAGCTGACCTATGTGCTCTGTTTGAAAACTGGTATTGGTCCATGGAGGTGTTCAAAGCACTTCATAACAATCGGAGTGAGAGCAACCAGGCGATAATCACTTAAGGTCTTCACCCCTGCCTGTTTTGGAATTGGGACAATTGTGGAGGACTTCATGCAAGTGGGGACAATGGAGCAACGCGGCGGTTTATGTAAATAAGTGATGCTCGGCGGCACCAAAAAAATATAATCAGGTGGTCCTACCGCTTCGATGAGGCGCTCCAGAGACTCCTTGAGTACCTGTTGACGCACAATTTTTTCTACTTCGGCATGAGGCTCTATCACCAGCTCAGGGGCACGGCGATGGGGTGTTCCTGTGCGCCGGCCTATGCCAATCTGCTCCTGGGCTGGTGGGAGTCTACCTACGTGTTCTCTGAGGAGATGTCGTCGAGTACCGGGCCCATCGGTTTGTGGGCCCGTTACATCGACGACATTTTCATCATCTGGAACAATTCTAAGTCAGCTTTTTCTGACTTTGTTGACAAATTGAACATTAATGATGTAGGCCTTAGGTTTACACATGAATCTGACCCAGTTAGTCTGCCTTTCCTCGATATTACCATCGCGAGGAAGGGTAGTGATGAACTCTCGACAACCATCTTTAGAAAACCCACTTCTACTAACTCAGTCCTTCACTGGAGCAGTAGCCACCCCACTGCCCTGAAAAGGGGTATTCCATGTGGCCAATATCTACGCCTCAGGCGTAACTGCTCCGAGGGACCTGAGTTTAAGAAGAGGGCTAAAGATCTTAGGACCAGATTTCTCAATAGGGGGTACCCTGATAATGTACTTAGGCAGGCTTACCACAGGGCGGTCGATACTGCCCGTTCGGACCTCCTGGTGCCCAGAGTGCGAACTCCTCAGGACCAGAAGATCCGTATGCTGGGCACTTTTGATGGCTGTGCTGATAAGGTACGAGGGATCCTAAGGAAACACTGGCCCATCTTAATGATGGATCCAGAAATTAAGGAAGCCATCCATGACTACCCCCAGATAACGTTCAGAAGGGGTAGCAACCTGAAGGATCTCCTTGTACACAGCCACTTTACATCAGTGCCTAGACAGGGCACGTGGCTCGACCGTAGGCCCACAGGCTGCTTCAGGTGTAATGGCTGTGTAGCTTGTGGCCTTATGCAAACTGGCAAAACCTTCTTCAGCTCTAATCTGTCGAAAACGTTCCCCATTAAAGATTTTATTAATTGCAAGACGCAAGGTGTTATCTATAAAATCACCTGCGATTGCGGATTGGAATACGTGGGAAAAACTAGGCGTGAGCTACGAAGGCGCCTTGGCGAGCATCTTGGTGACATCGCGAATAATAGAGATACAGCAGTATCAAGGCATGTTCAAGAGCATCATCAAGGAAATCCAATTTGCCTCAGGGCAATTGGAATTGAGAAAGTTCTGCAACAAACCCGCGGTGGAGACTGGGACTGTGTGTTACTCCAGAGGGAATCTCGCTGGATTTATACGCTCGGTACAGTCTCACCCACGGGACTTAATGAACAGCTCAATTATAGCTGCTTCATTTAGTTAATCGGTATCTGTATGTATCACTCTTCATCTACTTTTGTGCTTGTCCCACTTTCCTCCCCCCCTCCCCTCCCTTCTTTTTCATTACCATCATCCCTTCCCCTTTATCCTTGTGTCTAATCATTGGGCCAACATATTCCAGACTCTATTGTTGTTATAATCTTTGCCAAAATACCATTTCTATAACTAGCACCGCTGCACATCCGTAGCCGTGCGGCCCGACGGTGCCCTGATTCAGCGTCCCGATTGCTTGGCAACCGTCGCGTCGTCTCGCGTGCATCAGTGAGACTGGACGTGGTGACGTCATCTCTACCACTCACGTCCGCCTACGTACCTCCCTCTCTCTATGCGTTCCACCGCTCCGCGCATGCGCGGGCCTGTGCCGCTTTCGTCGATTGAGGGAGGAGCGTCCCAACCAAGCCTCATTTTGGGGCTGGTTCCATCTTTAAAAGGTAGCGGTTTCCACGTGCTACCTAGGTTACATCAACCTATGCGCCTGAACTGGTTATTAGGAGAGGGGTTTCACATCCTAATCCCCTCTTCCCCTAGACCACACTGATCCATATCCGGATCATGGTGTGACTTTTTCTCTGTGCAGGACGCACGCTTGACACCATTGTCAGTTCTTCGTGCACAGACTCAGCCCAAGCTCCCGGCTTTTCCCCTGATGAGCTTGTTACTCATCTCCTAGCGAAACATGTGTGTAGGGACCAGGTAAGCAAGGGCCAAACAGGGCGCACTAATTCCAGGGTGAGGTTCCTGTAGGTGACTGGTGGTGGTCTCCGCCATCCGGTCACATAGGCCATTGTAGGGCTCTAGGGCATCACTAGGGCCAGCCAGTACTACAGACCACCCTGCGTTGTACAGTTGTCGCTAGCAACGGTGTGCTCATCAATCAACACCGGCTAGTCAATTGTTGTCTCTGGAGCGCCTCATCGAAGCGGTAGGACCACCTGATTATATTTTTTTGGTGCCGCCGAGCATCACTTATTTACATGATTCCACTCTGTGCACCATCAGATCCTGTGTGGTAAACCGCCGCGTTGCTCCATATTTATATATTGTTATCTAATATCATGGGACCTATTTTCTAATTTACTTTCATTAAATGTTAAGTTTTAATTTTGACCACTCATTACACAAGTTTCTGTTTGAATTTAGGTGGTCACTCAATATTATCTAATTGTCATTTAAGTGGGGACAATGGCCTGCTCTAGTGAGCTGTTAAATATACTGGTAAACACTGTTTTTAGCTGTTTAGCACAGTTTTTAGGACCTTTCCAAGAACTTCATCAGGTCCAGCTGCTTTGTGGGGATTAATGTGGCTTAAGGCCCATTCTACCTCATGTGCTCTCAGCATCGGGGAACATGATGGAGCCTCTTGCTGGGATACTTTAATGATAGGCAGCTCATTGTCTTTGTCAAATCTTGCAAAAAATTATTTAGATCATCAAGAGAGAAAGAATTTCCAGACAATCATCAACTAATGTGGACATACAGGAAAATGGTGACACCCGGTTATAAATAGATTTACACAAGAAGAACTAGGACGCTATGTTTAACGAGAAATACCGTAAACCTGTCGGTACAGAAAGGTGGAGATAACTATGATGAGATGGCCGGGCAGGACGCTGTAGAAGAAGGGTAGGTCTGGATAGCAGATGAGAAGTGACTCTCTTCCAGAATACACAGTGAGGTGATCATCTGCACTTCTCAGCATTCTGACCATAGGGGGAGCCACAACCTCAAGAAGCCAACTGAAGACCCATGGAAATCATCATGACCAGTAGAAAGAACTTCCACCGAACCCTGTGCCTCTGGCTCCTCATCATACTCATCATCACTGGGGTAAGAGGGATAAGTATTATATCATCTTTGAGCTAACTGGAAGGGCCCCCATGGAATATAATAATACATAGATTTCTAAATAATTTACTGGTATTTGTTTGGGATTCTCTTGGGAAGAAGATTCAGTGTTCTCCACCTCAGGGTAATAATCTTTACATAATGATGTATGTCCTTCAAATTAAATCTGGGGGAGGGCCTTGTAGAGAAGGAGCTTGGTATATGGTGGATCACTGACTCAATAACAGCACAATAACAATGAGCTACATCTACAGTAGGTCCAGGAAGGTGAGACATCATCTTAATATTGGGAATGAGTGAAATTAATTTTGTGTCTTATTCGTCAATTTGCACATTCAAAACCCTCTCTGAGATAACACTGGAGGCTGGGCAAGAGAGAACAGAGCGACTATTCTGGGCCAGTTCGGGCCACTGTTCTAGTCTGCCTGCCAGAATTCTATAGGGTCGGGGAACATGGTCTGCACTGGAAAAGAGTCATAGTCTAGGTATGACTGAACCCCATTGTTGAGGCTGTGTGTCTCTGTTTGCTGATTTGTCTCAGCTTTGCATGGCACATGAAAGAATTGCTCCATCATGTCCATGAGACTGAATTGGCCGATGCTGTGACTTCTGCTACTTGTGTGACCCAGGGAGGGGTGGGGGGTGGAGATTGACCTCAGACACAATGACGACGGGAGACTGTTCTTCGGAAGCTAGAACAAGTATTTCTTGGTAATAAAGTAATTTAACCTTAGCAACAGAAAAACATTCCCCTATTTGATAGTGAGGGTCTAAAATCATGGCTATCCAGTGATCATCAGACTGCTTCATGTAAGTGATATGCCTGTCAATGCGAAAGTAAACAAGCATACAGCTCGCCATTCTCACCAGCCAGCCCGAGATGTCTTTCCAGCCCTGCCCCCCACTGAGATGATTGGTCATCAAGGAGTCTACTCCTTCTCTAATGGCAGTGCGGTCACAGCGATCTGCCTCACCTCGGAGCACCGGAAGATCGCAATGTAACACAATTTTTTTATACGTTGGGTCAAGGGCGTAGCTAAAGGCTCATAGGCCCTGGTGCAAGAGTTTAGCTTGAACCCCCCACACACTTTCCCTCATTGCTTAATGGCAAGGGGCAGGGGTGCACATAACCTTTCTGCTGTCTGAGGCAAAATTCTCAATCTAAATCATTCCCTCCAGTCCTAATGTTAAAGGGGTCGTCCTCTTTTTACTACTGATTACCTAGCCTCAAGATAGGTCATCAATATCAGATTGGCAGGGGTCTCCAGGCACCAGTGGCGTATCTATCACGAGGCAAACAAGGCATTTGCCAATGGGGCGGCAAAATGCCTTGTTTGCCCCTTGTCCCATCCGTCGTATGCTATACTCAGAAGATCCAATGGTATATTCTAACACCCAGGCGTTCCCATGGTGACAGGGACGCTTGCCTGGGGGTTAGAATATACAGGGCCACGCCGCTCACAGAGGTACATTTATAAACTGTAATCAGTAACTTTAACTTTAATCATCGCTGATCTCTTTACTTGGATACCTTACTCTGTCTTAGCTCCGGTAACAGCAGGCAGTGCGGGCGGCGCTCACTCACTGACGTCACGTGCCTGCTCCTCCCACTAGGCGGCGCAGGCTCGTGACGTCAGTGAGTGAGCGCCACCCGCATTACCTGCTGTTACCGGAGCTAAGACAGAGTAAGGTATCCAAGTAAAGAGATCAGCGATGATTAAAGTTAAAGTTACTGATTACAGTTTATAAATGTACCTCTGTGGGCGTCGGGGAGGGGGATCTGTGGATGGCACTGTTTAGGGGAGGGGGATCTGTGGATGGTACGGTTTATGGGAGGGGGATCTGTGGATGGCACTGTTTAGGGGAGGGGGATCTGTGGGTGGCACTGTTTTGGTGAGGGGGATCTGTGTATGGCACTGTTTAGGGGAGGGGGATCTGTGTATGGCACATAGGAAGGGGTAGGGTTTAGAGAGGAAGGGGTTTGGCCTTGACAGGAAGGGGTGGGTCAAATTTATATTAGGGGGGTTTAGTCTCGCCTAGGGCAGCACAAAACCAAGATACACCACTGCCCGGCACCATGGACGATCAGCTGGTTTGTGGAGAGGGCAGCGCTCATATGAGAGCTGCTTTCTCTGCTCTGTTCACCTGCTTGTAGCAGCAATTGCAATGATGATCAGGTAAACAGAGCAGAGAAGGCAGCGCTCGTGCGGAAAAAAAAAAGCGGACAACCCCTTTAAAGACATACTTGGAAAACATTACATACAGCGCTACAGAACATACAGGGTAATACAGCAGCACATATGTACCTCTTACATCCAGTGGTGTCTCCTCTGATGTAGACATTCTCTTTCCTCATCTTCTCCTTTCAGACCAGACCGCCATGGTGACTTCTTTCAGCCGCGTCTCGTCCCTGCAGAGTTTAATAAACAGACATCTTACTTTCCTACTTTTCCATCATCCTCCTCACCTTCTCAACACCCCATCCTGCCCCCCCAATACTATACTGCAGAAACAGTCCCCCTGAAAATACTAGTACCATACAGATAGTGTGCCAGTACTAAAAAATACCTCCTTACCTTTTAGATCAGACCCCCATATCAAACCCCAGATGAGACCCCCCCATCTCAGACCAGACCCCCTTTACACATCTGTCAGACCCCATATCGGACTCGCCTTAGACCTCCATGTCAGACCCAGCCCCAATATCAGACCTCAGATAAGACCCCCATTAGACCTCTAGACCCCCATTAGACCTCAAACCAGACCTCCAGACCCCCATTAGACCTCCAAACCACAATTTCTGACCCACATTGAAACTAAAGACCCCCAATCATCTGATTAGACCTCCAGACCCCCAAGCAGACCCCCATTAGACCTCTTCAGACCCCATTATACCTCTCTAGACCCCCAGTCAGACCCCAAATCAGACCATTCAGACCCCGAATAAGACCCTTCAAACCCCCAATCACACCCTTCAGACCCCCATATCAGATCTCCAGCCTCCCCATTAGACCCTTCAGACCCACATATCAGACCTCCAGTCCCCCCATTAGACCCTTCAGACCCCCATATCAGACCTCCAGTCCCCCATTAGACTCTTCAGACCCCCATATCAAACCTCTAGTCCCCCATTAGACCCTCCAGACCCCCATATCAGATCTCCAGTCCCCCCCATTAGACCCTTCAGACCCCACATATCAGACCTCAGATCAGTCTAATATAATAAAATAACTTACCTCTCCTGCCGCCACTCTCTCTGTCCTGGCTCTCTTCTCAGGGCCCGCACTGCAGTCACCTGACTGCTTGCAGCGTCGGGTCAGAGTGCGCTCTGTACGTCCTGACGCTGCAAGCAGCCAGGACAGAGCATCGTTCTACCTAAGAATAGCGAGCAGGAGGAGGGGGTAAGTACGGCGCTCACAGCGCTTCTCTCCTTGCCTCCTGCATACCAGTGAGCGTTTCCATAATGGAAGCGCTCACTAGGATTCTCTTTATAAGATGCAGTGCATCTTATAAAGGGAAAATACAGTGCCACTGGCAAGGGGGGCCCTATAGGGGTCGCAACTGCGACTGCTGTGACCCCTATAACTACGCCACTGCATTAGGTTACAGGCAAGAGTCTACCGGCACAACGTATAATGTCATGCAGCGATAGGCAAGAGGTTAAACAAATTGGATTTGTTATAAATTTCACAAAAAGGAATTAATCAAATTAATACAATGTTTTAGCGATTTGTTTCGAATGATTCACATAAAGAGGGAGAAAGAAGATGAAGGACCACTGGGCACTTGAAGGAAGTCGGAGGTGCTTGCCCTAATAGGCTCAGACAGAGAACCTAGATTCAGCCGATCAGGAGGCAATATTCGGCCAGGTCCTTCTGCTGAGTACGAGCCAGATCCCATTCTGTTCTTTGCTGTGGATGTGATCGGATGTGCTGTGGCAGTGTCTGCGAAAAACCAATTGCAGACACGAGAAAATTACTATATGGACACTATGGAGGCACTAGGGAAATAATTGGGAAGATTTTAGAATTTTTTTAGGGAAAGCCTATTGCATAAAGTGAGTAACATACTAGTAATTATTGTCTCATACAGCTGACAGGATTACAAAATCCTGCAAGAAACTAACTTTTTCTGTAGTCACCCAGCTTTTTTTTGGAGGGGAAAAGTTTCCACAGTTCATAGGCCAATTTCCAGCACCCTAATAGCATATATTTTGCTACAAAACCTGAGCAATTGTCCTTTTTGTTCTAAAAAACATACTGCGTGATATCAGTGAATGTGTTTTGCTGCAATAACAGCTTGTGTATACCAGTTAACTGTGAACACATTGTACTGTATCATAACCCGCATTATTACTGAATGCATTCTGCTGAAAATACAGCATTTATTTACCAGTTAACTATTAACCGATAACTACATTAATATAGCAGTTTCATTTCATGCATTTTATTATCATTGACATTGTCAATACCAGTGTGCATTGTGTTTGTAGACAGGAAGAGATAATTAATAGTGCTTCTGTCTTTAAATGACTGAAACATGTGCAATTTTGCTAGTTTCATTTAATAAGCCATGTCCCAAACTCATGAGTTTAAAGTCTTAGGTCTCATAATAAAATGTTTGGAAAACAGAAGAGTTCAAAACAAAAGACCCAGGCCTTGTCATTGGAGAGTTAGCATTCGGTAGTAGCTGCAGCAGCAGCACAAGCCACCCAGCCTATAGTAGTAGGCCATATTTCTCCCTAGCTTCTGATCAGTGCCATATTATTATTCTGGACAAATAGGATGAGATTGTGAACTGGATGCCTCAATTTTCCTCTTAGTCACTTCAAAAAGATGTCAATGGCACCTCTGAGTCTGGCATTGTGTCTTGGGGCCAAGGGCCACACTATTCCTCCACCATCTCCTCCTTGCAATCCTAAAGAAGCCTTTAAGGTGTGTCCTCTCTTTCTTCACTGTCACCTCCTAGTGGGGCACCTTCTTTTTTCAAGAGAGTGCTATGGAGTCAAGAGAGTCTCCCTGTTGATGACTTGTGTGAGAGCAGACAGCATTTGAACTTCTATGAGAAGGAGGTTCAAGTAGAGGCTGGGGACCCCATGCATAGCTGTAATGTGGTGGTGATGGTAGTGGCACTTGTGGACATTGTGGTGATGGTAGGGACAGTGGTAGTAACAGTGGCACTCAGGGAAAATACAAAGCAGGGATTGGGGAGAAATGACTCAAAGATTAACTGTGCTGTTGTTGGTAATATTAGTAGCAACTGTATCAATGGTGGTTGCAGTAAGGGCACTGGTAGCTCGTGGTCCCTTCAGAATTTGGTGATGAGGCTGATACTGTGGTAACAGGCTCAAAATATACTAGATCTAAGCCTAGCTTGGCTGTCTAGTATGGCAGTTTTTTCCACAAGGCTAACACACAAAACCACTCCCATGTGAAAATAAGGCTACTTTCACACTCGCGTTTGGTGCGGATCCGTCATGGATCTGCACAAACACATCCGTTCAGATAATGCAACCGCATGCATCCATTCATAACGGATCTGTTTGTATTATCTTTAACATAGTCAAGACGGATCCGTTTTGAACACAAGACATTGAAAGTCAAAACGGATCTGTCCCCATTGACTTACATTGTTTGTCAGGACGGATCCGTTTGGCTCAGTTTCACCAGATGGACACCAAAGCAGAATGTAGCCAAACTGATCATTCTGAGCGGATCCTTATTAATTTAGAATGCATTAAGGGCAAAACTGATTTGTTTTGGACCGCTGAGCCCTAAATGGATCTCACAAACGGAAAAAAACACCAGTGTGAAAGTAGCCTAATCTACAGTTGTTCAGACACAAACATAGGTACCAGATCTCTATTGCAGCACATGAGGCGGCATCACCATATCTTGTGGGAAAAAATAACTGAATTAAAACAAGTTTGTCCTTCTTCTCCTATTCTTCCTTGTGGCAGCCAGGTCACATCCACAAGCAGTACCTTTTCATCATCATCAGTGGAGGTAACATACAGCCTAAACCTCAAAATAAAAGCTGTCTGAGCTAGATCTGCTTCTATTGAGGCTACCTTGAGAACTGTTTATGCTGCTGATACCATTAGTGCAGACTCAAAACGTGCTAGATGTAGGCCATGCTTGGCTGCTGGAAGCTCTGTACAGGTGTCTCCTGTATGGTACTTTTCCTCCACAATGCCTGCAGAAAAGACCACTGCCATGTGCAAGATCTGCAGGATGAAAATACGCTGGGGGCATTCAAACAAACACATGGCACCATGGCTCTACTGAAGTACATGAGACTGCAGAGAACTAAACCCCAACCACCTAACCGCATGTCTTCCCCCACAAAACCAAATAACCACACAAGAACATCGATTTTGTTGGAATGAGGGTCGGTCACAGCATTATTTAACTTCTTGTTTTTTCTTTAATTTTGCGAATCACAAACTTTTCCCAAAACCCCTTCAGGAGTGTAACAAGCGATATGCCACCGCAGTTAAAGAAGTTAAATAATGCTGTGACCGACCCTCATTCATTTGGTTTTGTGGGGGAAGACATGCGGTTAGGTGGTTGGGGTTTAGTTCTCTGCAATCTCGTGTACTTCAATAGAGCCATGGTGCCATGTGTTTGTTTGAATGCCCCCAGCTTATTTTCATCCTGCAGATCTTGCACATGGCAGTGGTCTTTTCTGCTGGCATTGTGGAGGAAAAGTACCATACAGGAGACACCTGCACAGAGCTACCAGCAGCCAAGCCTGGCCTACATCTAGCACATTTTGAGTCTGCACTAATGGTGCAGTACCCCAGTGGGCAAGTCCGCCTTCTCCTCCCTCTTAGTATAATCTTTGAACCGACCTCCACAGAGGAGCCCGTGTAAACCTACACGGCGCTCCGACCCCCACCCCACAAAAACAAAGCCTGTTCCACTGCATCTTGAAGGCCAGAAAGAAAAATATCAAGGCCGAACTCATTCAAATGCACCCCATCTGGACGCATAAGGCGCTGATTATCCCCCTTAAGTTAATGATGACGTACCAAGACGCCCCCCCCGGAGCAAACAAAACGAGAAATTCTGGCATTAACAGTACGCCTGGCTCTCTCGATTGCGCCCACGTCTCAATCGCCCTGCCAATTGACTCTCAAGACAATCTCCGACCAAACCAATATCACCTCTGAAAAAAAAGGACAGGATTCTCTCCAGGTCGGCTCTAATGAGGGTAATGAGCTCCGCGACCTTAAGCATACATAGCTCATTCCCTATAGCGAACCACTAGGATAACCAGGGTTTGTACCACCTTGCTGAGCTCAACAGCCTCCGGGAGGGCCTGCTACCAGCGAAGTCCGCGAACACCAAGCCACACAACCTCCACATTTCGGAAACCCAGGCTTCAGCCGCCTGTCCTGAACACAGCTCTTTGCCCGGCCCAGAGAATATATGAATGCCCAAAAAAACACACCGTGAGGTGAGGGGGGGTCTGAAAAGAAAATCTAAATAATCATAACAACAACTCAGGGCGAACATAGCACTCAGATTTCTGAGTTGTGTTATCTAATCTAAGCAAACACCTTCAATTGCTTTTCAATGGCTTTTGTCTCAAGATAACATAATGAGTTAAGAAATTTGAGTTAAGAGCTGGAGTGCTAACCCTGCTCCATCTGTAAGAAGCAAAACATGCAGACTTCCACCTGCCAATGCGCTGTACTTCAGAATCAGGTAACCCCGTGCTGGCAGCCTCTGTGGCCGGCCCGATCCTAAACGAATGGGAACCGTAGTTTGAGAGAGGTAGGCTGATGGTGGTGAGGCATCGCCGAAGAATGGAGCAAAACTGAAAACGGGTGAGGGGAAAACTGGAGACATGGCATAAGAAAGAGGCGCCATCAGACCGAGAGGTGGCGCAATTTACCATGGCTTGGTAAGGGCAAACCGGGCCGTCGATGCGGTACAAAGGGACCCACAAACCTATGGCAAAAACTTCAGTTTCTGAGCGCTGAATACAAATGCGGACAGATGTTTTAGAAATAGAAACGTCTAGACTGGGGGAGAAGTTCGCCGATCCTGAAAGCGCCGAAAAAAGCAAGGCAAAAAGCGTCAGTAAAGAGGGAAACTTCTGCGGGGGATGAGCAGACACGGTCTAAAACTTGTATAAGTTGAGGGAGGACTTGGTATAACTCTCCAGAAAGTCACGCCATACCGCGAGGTCACGTTTTAACTGCAGAGTTAAACGCATGTGGTGATGAGGTTTTGAAACGCCTCGCGTGGCCAATGATAGTCGCCTAGAAAAATCCCTGCCCATTGGCATGACTCGACATGCAAAAAACAACAAACCCAGACGAGACTGGAGCTCCTTGAGTGTAATGGATTTTCGATAGCTTATCCTGGGGCAGTCGAAAAACCATTTAGGAGTAGAGATGGCCTTGCGGTTCGCCCGGCGGTCGTTTCGCGGCGAACTTTGCGTGTTCGCAATTCGCCGAACATGCGAACATATGGAGAAATTCGTGCCCGCCATATTCTATTACATTGTGAAGAACTTTGACCCATGACACATCCATCAGGTAGTACAGGGCAGCCAATTGAGACGTTTCCGGACATGGACACACCCCCTACCTTATAAATAAACCCGATCTGGCCGCCATTTTACATTCAGTGTTTTGCCAGTGTAGGGAGAGGTTGCTGTGTGGAGCAGGGACAGGCTGTTAGGGACACCAAACGTTAGCTAATAGGGCCACAAAAGTCCTTTTAAGGACTAGTAAAGGTGTGCTATCGATAGGTGTGATACACAGAGGGGTGCGATATACTTATAATATACTTTTATAATGAGTCAAAAACACACAGATCTATATAGTGATCACCTGGAAGTCAGGGGCCTAGGGGCTAGGGGCTTACTAGGGTTATTTTTATATAGGGTAAAGTTCCGTACGGGGTCGCTTTTATCAGGGCGGGTGGTCTGTGGTTAGGCTATCGAGGCCGGAATAGCACCCCCTGTAGGGCAATATCAGGGACAGTTCTTTGCCCACCCTGTCCTTCAATACCACATCATTATCTAGCCCAGGGATAGATGTTTTTTGCTTTCCCTCCGGGATTCATGGATGTGCACTGGAACCCCCCGGATTGTGGTAGGACATATGGTTTCGGATTTGGTGCCGCCGAGCACTTGTTATTGCCGACCACATCTATGCTTTTTGTTTAACTTTAATAATTTAATTTATTTTCATTTTGAGGGATATCTTTTCCAATTACACGTTCGCAAAATGGGTCCGCATCCGTTCTGCAATTTTAGTGCCGCCAAGCACTTGTTATTGCCTACCACATCTATGCTTTTTGCTTAAAGGGGTTCTGCACTTTGTTTTAATTGATGATCTATTCTCTGGATAGATCATTAGCATCTGATCGGCGGGAGTCCGACACCCGGGACCCCCGCCGATCAGCTGTTTGAGAAGGCAGCGGCACTTCAGCAGCGCCGCAGCCTTCTCGCTGCTTACCGCCGGCCCAGTGACGTCACGACTAGTATCAACTAGCGTGGGCGGGGCTAAGCTCTGTTCACTTGAATGGCGCTTAGCCCCGCCCACGCTAGTTGATACTAGTCGTGACGTCACTGGGCCAGCGGTAAACAGCTGACTTCTAAAACAGATGATCCAGAGGATAGATCATCAGTTAAAACAAAGTGCAGAACCCCTTTAACTTTAATCATTTAATTTATTTTTATGTTGAGGAATATCTTTTCCATTCACACGTCCGCAAAATGGGTCCGCATCTGTTCCGCAATTTTGCAGAACGGGTGCAGACCCATTCATGTTCAATGGGGCCGGAATGTGCTGTCCACATCCGTATTTGCGGATTCACATTCGCGGATCCGCACTTCCGCATCTGTGTTTCCGAAAAAAAATAGAACATGTCCTATTCTTGTCCGCAATTGCAGACAAGATTAGGCAATTTTTTATTATAGTGTCGGAGATGTGCAGTCCACAAATTGGGGAATGCACATTGCCGGTGTCCGTGTTTTGCGGATCCACAAAACACTTACGGACGTGTGAATGGACCCTCATAGTAAAATTATTAAAGGTTACGTTTTATCTTTATGTATATTCTAATGGATCGCCTTCCTTGTACAATGTTATAATATATTTTCTATGTTAGACGGTATATTATAGTGCATTGGTATTGTGCGGCAGTTGTGTGCGGTTCTGCTGCGATACTGCAGGTATATAAAGGGAAAAGCTTTATTGGAACAAATAATTTCTACTGGTGTGATATACCTGTCGCCCCCCAAAAAAACAGATTGAAGCGGGGTGTTATAGTGCATTTGGGTACTGCATAGTGCATTTGCGCATGCGCTTACGCGAATATTATATTGCCGATATTTCGCATTGAAAAAAATAATAAATGGAGATCGCAAATTGGAATAATCCATCTGGTGTCACTGTCCATGTTGTGGGACTATTTGTGCAATTCTAGTAATTATTTCTTGGCTGCAAATATGAGCTGAAGGTTTTTCAGGTTCGCCTGCCATTAAAATGAATGGGACCCGCCACAAACTTGCGGTTTGCGAACATTTGATAGCGTTCGCGTGATCGCGAGCCGTCCCGGTAGATGTTCGTCCATCACTACCCATCATGCCTGGTGCCTACTATACTGTACTGTACTGCCTGTGGGGGCAGTGCTATGATCTGGGGTTGCTGCAGTTGGTCAGGTCTAGGTTCAGCAACAGTATGTGCTCCAAGAATGAGGTCAGCGACTACCTGAACCTACTGAATGACCAGGTTATTCCATCAATGGAATTTTTCTTCCCTGATGGCACAGGCATATTCCAAGATGACAATGCCAGGATTCATCAGGCTCAAATTCTGAAAGAGTGGTCCAGGGAGCATGAGACATCATTTTCACACATGTATTGGCCACTACAGAGTCCAGACCTTAACCCCATTAAGAGTCTTTGGGATGTGCTGGAGAAGGCTTTGCGCAGCAGTCAGACTCTACCATCATCAATGCAAGATCTTGGTGAAAAATGAATGCAACACTGGATGGAAATAAATCTTGTGACATTGCAGAAGTTTATCGAAACAATGCCACAGCGAATGCGTGTCGTAATCAAACCTAAATTTTTTTTTTTTTGGTGGTGACTTTTTTTTGGGACAGGCAGTGTATAGCTGCACAGCAGAACGGCAAATACATTTTTTCTTTTTCCACTAATACACGCCACAAAAAGCTTTAGAACATATAAATGCACCGCTGAACAGCAAATATATTTTTTATTTTTCCACAAATACACACCATAAAAGGCTTTAGAACATATAAATGCACAGCAGAACGGCAAATATATATTATTTTTTCACTAATACACACCACAAAAGGCTTTAGAACATATAACTGCACCGCTGAATGGCAAATATATTTTTTTCTTTTTCCACTAATACACACCACAAAAGGCGTTAGAACATATAACTGCACCACTAAACTGCAAATATATTTTTTCTTTTTCCACTAATACACACCACAAAAGACTTTAGAACATATAACTGCACAGCTGAACTGAAAATATATATTTTATTTTTTCACTAATACACACCACAAAAGGCTTTAGAACATATAACTCCACTGCTCAAGAGCAAATATATTTTATCTTTTTCCACTAATACATGCCACAAAAGGCTTTAGAACATATAACTGCACCGCTGAATGGCAAATATACTTTTTTCTTTTTCCACTAATACACACCACAAAAGGCTTTAGAACATATAACTGCACCGCTGAACTGCAAATATATATTTTTTTATTTTTCCACTAATACACACCACAAAAGGTTTTTGTCACGGCCTATGGTGTGAGCTGTGACACTGTTGCCACACTTGCGGTTGTCTGCGGCAACGTGTTGCTGTGAGAGCATGTGGTGGCAGTGTCTTGGCCTTCTGGGAGATTGCCCTGACATGGTTGCCACACATGCTGTTGCCGGGGGGTAACGTGTGGCTTAGTTTGCTCGTGTGTGCACTTCCCCTTTAAGTGGCTACCTTCCTCTGTCTGGTGTTGGAAGGGTTAACTCCCTTCCTGGTGTTTTGTGAACACTGTGTGTGTGTGGGTGTGGCTGCTTCGGCTATTTAGCCTCTGATGGATGCCTGAAGCTCGGGGTTCCTCCAGCCTTGGTGTTTGCTGATGGTTCACAGTTCCTGGCTTGTTCCATCTTTCCAGTGAGGGCCACCCTTGTGGTTATAGATGTTCTATGTCATTCCGGTGTCTCCTTACCTTCCAGTCCCAATTTATATGGAGTGGGTTATGTGCAGGGTGTTTGTATGTCTAGGTTGGTGTTACATGTCTGGTTGTGTTTGGTGTCATGTTTACTAGACATTCCCCTGTCTCAAGTTATTGCAGCTATGGTGTCCTGGGTTTCTGTGTGGTTCGTGGTGTGTGCTGTGTCCTTTAATGTTGGTGTGGACACTATCACTTGTGCACGGGTTCCAGTCAGTGTGTCTGTGGCAGGTAAGTGTGTTACTGGTTTCACTTACATGCCATCTCCATATGCTGTATGTGTTCCCCTCTACTTGCAGCCTGGCCTCAGATAGAGACTCCTAATCCTTCATGACTGGGATGAACAAGTCGTCTCTCCCCTGCTCCTAAGTGAGGGATTTCCAGGGCGACTCAGGATATTAGGTATCCAGTATATGAGCCATCCCACCATTGGGGTCCGCTCATATGTTGACGAGTCAGGGAGAGGATTAGGTACACGGTAGGAGGTGACCTGCTCCCTTATCTCTCCCTTTTGGCCAGGCTGATTCCCTTTTTCCCTTTGACACCACACAGTGTAGGGTTTCCCCCACTCCCCGTCGTGACAGTTTTAGAACATATAACTGCACCGCTGAACGGCAAATATATGTTTTCTTTTTCCACTAATACATGCCACAAAAGACTTTAAAACATATAACTGCACCACTGAACGGCAAATTTTTTTTTTTTTTTCCACTAATACACGCCACAATAGGCTTTAGAACATATAACTGCACCGCTGAACAGCAAATATATTTTTATTTTTCCACTAATACACACCACAAAAGGCTTTAAAACATATAACTGCACCACTGAACGGCAAATATTTTTTTTTCTTTTTCCACTAATACACACTACAAAAGGTTTTAGAACATATAACTGCACCGCTGAGTGGCAAATATATTTTACATTTGCCACTAATACACACTACAAAAGGTTTTAGAACATATAACTGCACCACTGAACGGCAAATATATTTTACATTTGCCACTAATACATGCCACATAAGGCTTTAGAACATATAACTATACAGCTGAAAGGCAAATATATTTTTTCTATTTCTACTAATACATGCCACAAAAGGCTTTATAATATATTACTGCACAGCTGAAAGGCAATATATTTTTTTATTTTTCCACTAATACAAGCCACAAAATGCTTTAGAACATATAACTGCACAGCAGAACGGCAAATATATTTTTTATATTTTTTAATCTAATACACACAACAAAAGGCTTTATAATATATTACTGCTCAGCTGAACGGCAAATATATATTTTTCTTTTTTCTACTAATACATGCCACTAAAGCTTTAGACCATACAACTGCACTGCTGAACGGCAAATATATATATATATATATATATATATATATATATATATATATATATTATTTTTTTTTGTTTTATTTTTATTTATTTTTTCCCACTAATACATGCCACAAAATGCTTTAGAACATATAACTGCACAGCAGAAAGGCAAATATATTTTTTCTTTGTCTAATAATAAACACCACAAAAGGCTTTATAATACATTAATGCACAGCTGAATGGCAAATATATATTTTTTTCTTTTTTCCACTAAAACATGCCACAAAAGGCTATAGAACATATAACTGCACCACTGAACGGCAAATATATTTTTTCTTTTTCCACTAAAACATGCCACAAAAGGCTATAGAACATATAACTGCACCACTGAACGGCAAATATATTTTTTCGTTTTCCACTAAAACATGCCACAAAAGGCTTTAGAACATATAACTGCACCGCTGAACGGCAAAAATATATTTTTCTTTTTCCACTAATACACGCCACAAAAGGCTTTAGAACATATAACTGCACCGCAGAGCGGCAATTTTTTTTTTCTTTTGCTACTAATACATGCCACAAAAGGCTTTACAACATATAACAGCACAGCTGAAAAGCAAATATATTTTTTCTATTTCTACTAATACACGCCACAAAAGGCTTTATAATATATTACTGCACAGCTGAACGGCAAATATATTTTTTCTTTTCTAAATAATACACTCCACAATAAGCTTTAGAACATACAACTGCACCACTTAACGGCAAATATTTTTTTTGTTTTTCCACTAATACACTCCACAATACGCTTTAGAACATACAACTGCACCACTGAACGGCAAATATATTTTTTTATTTTTCCACTAATGCACACCACAAAAGTCTTTAGAACATATAACTGCACCGAAGAAAGGCATTTTTTTTCTTTTTTCACTAATACACGCCACAAAAGGCTTTAGAACATATAACTGCACCGCAAAAGGGCAAATATATTTAATTTTTTTTTACTAATACAAGCCACAAAAGGCTTTACAACTTATAACTGCACAGCAGAATGGCAAATATATATTTTTTCTCTTTTTTTTTACTAATGCACGCCACAAAAGGCTTTAACCTCTTCCTGACACAGGGCGTACAGATACGCCCTTATTTCCTGTTACTTAAGGACACTTAAGGTGTATTTTCGATCACTGCCGTGCGGCTGGCAGTGATCGATACCCGGTGTCTGCTCAAATCATTGAGCAGGCACCTAGGCTAAATGCGCAGGGGGGGGTCCCGTGACCCCCCCATGTCGGCGATCGCAGCAAATTGCAGGTCAATTCAGACCTGCGGTTTGCTGCACTTTCTGTAGTTTCTGACCGCGGGGATAAGAAACTTTAGTACTCCTAAAATATATCTTTATCTCCCCCCCTGCACCCCTGAGTGATTTCATCCCAGTGGTAGCTGCAGGGGGAGGGTTGCGGGCGGAGCGGGCGGTATGCGAGGCCGGCGCTGCGGCAGGCGGGATCGCGATCCCCCGCCCGCCTCCCCTTGAATAATCATTGGTGGCCAGTGGTTATACCAGAGTGTCAACACATTGCTGACACCCTGGTATAAACGGCTGACATCTGTGATGCGATGTCAGCCGTTTAACCCTTTCCATACCGCGGTCCGTACGGACCGCTGTATGGAAGAGGTTAACAGTCAGGGAGCTCCCTCTCCCATCGGGGGGCTGCTGTGCCTTTGCAAGCCCCTGATGGGATAGAGAGAAAGCCCTCAGACAGCCCCCAGACAGATCATCTCCTTACCCTACCCCGTCTGCGAAGTTGTGGCAGACGGGGAATGTTCCCATGGCAACAGGACGCCTTCTCAGGCATCCTGCTGTCCATGGTGCTGAACAGATCTGTGCTAAAGGCATAGCTCTGTTCAGACAAAGTGTAAGTAAAATACAGTACAGTACACTATATAGTGTACTGTACTGTATTATACAGACATCAGACCCACTGGATCTTCAAGAACCAAGCGGGTCTGGGTAAAAAAAAAGTGAAAAAAAACACATTTATCACTGATTAAAAATGAAAAAAATAAAATTCCCTACACATGTTATATATCACCGCGTCCGTAACGACCTGATCTATAAAAACGGTCATGTTACTTTACCCGAATGGTGAACGCCATAAAAATAAAACATAAAAAACTATGATGAAATAGAAATTTTGCCCACCTTACTTCCCAAAAAAGGTAATAAAAGTGATCAAAAAATTCGTATGTACGCCAAAATAGTACCAATCAAACCGTCACCTCATCCCGCAAAAATGAGACCCTACATAAGATAATCGCCCAAAAACTGAAAAAACTATGGCTCTCAGAATATGGAGACACTAAAACTAAAAATAATTGTGTAAAACTTACATAAATAAAAAAATTGGATACATATTAGGTATCTGTCACAACCAGACAGCTGAGAAGCTCTGACAGAGGCCTTTCAGAACCTCCTCCTTGAGTTTGTGTTGTGGTATTCAGCTCCTCCTCTCATTAGCCTCTCTCAGCTGTTATGTGTTGGACTAATTGCTTCCCTTTAAATTCTTCCCCAGAAGGCTTTTCTGGGCGGCTTATATTTCTTCCTGGAGTATGTGTGCATGCCCATCTGGTTCTCCTCTCCTCTACAAAGTTAAGTGTTATACTGTTATCTGTTATTTTCTGTTTGCTGGATCCCAGGTGACCCTGACTCCCTCCGTGTCTGGTGTAGGGAGCCGGTGGTCGTGTCCCCTCACTATTGCAGGGTGCTCAGGGGTGATATAGTCAAGGTACGTGGATATGCATACCTCCACCATTCGGATCTATGCATAGGCTGAGCAGCCAGGGAAAGTCCCAGGTCTTCTACAGGGGTCCCCCTTTTGTTCCTTAGCTTCTGGATCCAGCGAGTCATTTATGCATGTTGTTTTGCCTTGTTTCCTGTACACCGTCCGTGACATTATAAGCCGCCATAACCGTATCAAGCATGGATCCGGTTTCACTTTTGGCTGAACGCCTTCAGGGTCTTTCATTGGAGGTAGCTGATCTCCGCAGGACTTTTTCTCAGCTTCAAGTGACCGGTTCAGCTGGCGTTCATGGAGTTTGTTCTGAGCCTAAGATCTCGCTCCCGGATACGTTCTCCGGGGGTAGTGAGAATTTTGTGCGTTTTAGAGAGGCTTGCAAACTCCATTTTCGCCTTCTTCCCCATTCTTCTGGTGATGAGGAACGGAGGGTGGGGATCATTATATCGCTGCTCAGGGGTAACGCTCAGTCCTGGGCCTTTTCGCTGCCGGAGGGGGCACGGCCCCTCCGTTCAGTGGATGAATTCTTTTTAGCCCTCGGTCAGATATATGATGATCCGGATTGTATTGCTCTGGCGGAGTCTAGACTACGTCTCCTATGCCAGGGTAAACAATCCGCAGAAATATACTGCTCAGAATTTCGGAGATGGGCAGCTGATACTGGTTGGAATGATGCTGCACTCCTAAGTCAATTTTGCCATGGTCTTTCAGAGGGATTGAAAGATGCATTTGCCTTTCATGAAAGGCCTATTTCTTTGGACTCTGCTATGTCTCAGGCCGTTCGTATTGACAGGCGTCTTAGAGAGAGAGGCGAGATCTCTCCTTCCTGTCATACTCGGTCCCAGGACTGTGCAGCGGTCCCATTCTCTGCGCAGGGGTCTCAGTCGCTGTCAGTCCCTTCTGAGCAGGAGCCCATGCAGCTGGGGTTGATTGCTTCTGACAATAGAAGATTCAGCCCGCATGGGAGGGTTTGTTTTTGTTGTGGAGGTATTAATCATTTGGCAAATATTTGTCCCTCTAGGAGATTCAGGCAGTTCTCTGGGTATAATAAAGAAACAAAGAGGAAAAAAATCTTTGAAAAATGTTCCGTCTGTTACTATTGGCAGGATTGAGGCGGAGATTGAAGATTTTCTGTTTGCTTGTAGTTCCCGTTTTGTCCTGCCGGCTAGGGTGGCGCTAGAGAGCAAGAACATTTTTTGTGAGATTTTTGTGGATAGTGGAGCAGCGGTCAATCTCATTAATAATCACTTTGCGATAACTCATGGTTTCCAGGTGTGCGCTTTGAGAAAGGATATTCCTGTTTTTGCTATCGATTCCGTTCCACTTTCTCAGAAATCATTAAAGGGCATAGTTCACAATATCCGTTTAATTGTGAGTGATGCTCATGTTGAGGATGTGTCATGTTTCGTCCTTAGCGGTTTGCCCACCCCTCTGGTGTTGGGGCTGCCCTGGCTCACTAAGCATAACCCCACCATTGATTGGCAAGCAAAGCAAATAAATGGTTGGAGTGACTTTTGCAGAGAGAATTGCCTCATGACATCTGTTTCTGAGGTTGCTACTAAGACTATACCATCTTTTCTCTCTGAATTTTCGGATGTCTTCTCTGAGAGTGGAGTTCAGGATTTGCCCCCGCACAGGGAGTACGATTGCCCTATTAATCTCATCCCAGACGCCAAGCTGCCTAAATCTCGTTTATACAATCTTTCCCAACCTGAGAGGATCGCTATGCGTGCTTATATCTCTGAGAGTCTGAGAAAGGGACACATACGACCCTCGAAGTCACCTGTTGCCGCTGGTTTTTTCTTTGTTAAGAAAAAAGATGGTTCTTTAAGACCTTGTCTGGATTTCAGGGAGCTGAACAATATCACAATTCGTGACCCTTATCCGCTTCCTCTGATCCCGGACCTATTTAACCAGGTTGTTGGGGCTAAAGTCTTTTCCAAATTAGATTTAAGAGGGGCATACAACCTGGTCAGGGTCAGAGAAGGGGACGAATGGAAGACGGCCTTCAATACCCCTGAGGGCCATTTTGAAAACTTGGTTATGCCTTTTGGTTTGATGAATGCCCTAGCCGTTTTCCAGCATTTCGTGAACAGCATTTTTTATCATTTGATGGGAAAATTTGTATTGGTGTATTTGGATGACATTTTGATTTTTTCTCCCGATTTCAAAACTCATAAGGAACATTTACGTCAGGTCTTGCTCATCCTGCGGGAGAATAAATTATATGCGAAACTGGAAAAATGTGTGTTTGCGGTTCCAGAAATTCAATTTCTGGGGTTTCTTCTCTCCGCTTCTGGTTTTCGCATGGACCCCAAGAAGGTCCGCGCTGTGCTTGAGTGGGAGCTTCCTGAGAATCAAAAGGCGCTGATGCGTTTTTTGGGCTTTGCCAATTATTACAGGAAGTTCATTTTGAATTATTCTTCTATTGTTAAACCACTCACTGATATGACCAGAAAGGGGGTAGATTTTTCTTCTTGGTCAGTAGAGGCGCGTAAGGCTTTTTCTGATATCAAGGAGAGTTTTGCTTCCGCTCCCATCTTGGTGCAACCTGATGTTTCGTTACCCTTCATAGTTGAGGTTGATGCTTCTGAGGTGGGTGTGGGGGCGGTCTTGTCTCAGGGTTCCTCTCCTGCCAATTGGCGACCGTGTGCCTTTTTCTCAAGAAAACTCTCCTCCGCAGAGAGAAATTACGATGTGGGAGATAGGGAATTGTTGGCCATCAAGTTGGCTTTTTAGGAATGGCGCCATTGGCTAGAGGGAGCCAGACACCCTATTACCGTATTTACTGACCATAAAAATCTGGCCTACTTGGAGTCAGCCAAGCGTCTGAACCCGAGACAGGCCAGATGGTCGTTGTTCTTTTCTAGGTTTAATTTTGTTGTCACGTTCCGCCCTGGAGTTAAGAATGTGAAGGCAGATGCCCTGTCACGTTGTTTTCCGGGAGGCGGGAATTTTGAAGACCCGGGTCCCATTTTGGCTGAAGGTGTGGTGGTCTCTGCTCTTTTTCCTGAATTGGAGGCAGAGGTGCAGGCAGCCCAGTCAGAGGCTCCTGATCTTTGTCCTCCTGGGAGCTTGTATCACGATCGGCGTAACTGTCACATACGTGACACGGAGGGAGGAAAAGAGGGAGGCCCTGCCCTAGTGAGAGGGAAGGTGGTGACCACTGACTCACCTTGCATCTGGCACCTGGCTGCCCTGTCGTCCCTAGACGGGTTCCTCACCCGTACGCCGATCACGTGCCTAAAACCCTGGCTTTCCCTAGGATGAGCCCTAGATAGTGAACAGGGCGGTGGGAACACTAGTCCGCACCACTAGCTCTAGAGGAAAACACCAAGGGGAGGACAGACAATACAAACTAAACATATAATCCCAGGTGGGCAACAACAGGAGACAACAAAAGCCCAACAGGGATCCGGAGGGTAGCACTCTGGAACAACAACCAGATTCTCAGCTCCAGTGGGTCAGCATAGATGTCCAGGCAGGAAGCTCTATAACTGGCAACAAGAGAAGTGTGAGAGGAGAATATAAGGAGTTTGGGAGTGGCAGACAAGAAACAGCTGAGGAGGAGAAGCTACGGATCCCTGAGTGAGACAAAAAGGATAGCAAGGCAAACACAGAAAACAAACACTAAGAAACACCGTGATCTTTAGACATAGAGCGCGCAGCCACCCGCTGCGACTTCCTGACCCCGGGTATAACGGAGTCAGACGTGGCTCTTGACACCCTCGTGACAGCTTGTTTGTGCCTCTCGCTTTAAGACACAAGATTTTTAAAGAACACCACGATACGGTCCTTGCTGGGCACCCGGGGGTAAGAGCCACACTGGATCTCATCGCTCGGAGATTCTGGTGGCCTGCGCTTCGTAAGTCGGTTGAGGGTTTTGTGGCAGCCTGCGAGACTTGCGCTCGTGCCAAAGTCCCTCATTCACGGCCATCAGGTCCTCTCCTTCCCTTACCCATTCCTTCCCGTCCTTGGACACATCTGTCCATGGACTTTATCACGGACCTGCCTCGTTCCTCGGGGAAGACTGTGATTCTGGTGGTGGTGGACCGTTTTAGCAAAATGGTGCATTTCATCCCTTTTCCTGGTTTGCCCAATGCTAAGACGCTGGCGCAGGCATTTGTTGATCACATTGTCAAATTGCACGGTATTCCTTCAGACATAGTCTCTGATAGGGGCACGCAGTTTGTTTCCAGATTCTGGAAGGCTTTCTGTTCTCGCTTGGGGGTTCGGTTGTCATTCTCTTCTGCTTTCCACCCGCAGTGGAATGGCCAGACAGAGCGCGTCAATCAGAATCTGGAGACATATCTGCGTTGTTTTGTGGCGGAGAATCAAGAGGATTGGTGTTCTTTTTTGTCCCTTGCTGAGTTTGCTTTAAATAACCGTCGTCAGGAGTCCTCTGATAAGTCACAATTTTTTGGTGCATATGGGTTTCATCCACAGTTTGGGACTTTCTCGGGAGAGGGGTCTTCTGGTTTACCTGATGAGGACAGATTCTCCTCGTCTTTGTCATCTATTTGGCAAAAGATTCAAGATAATCTAAAGAGCATGAGTGAGAGATATAAGCGTGTGGCTGATAAGAGACGTGTGCTTGGTCCGGACCCGAATGTTGGTGATCTGGTGTGGTTGTCTACCAAGAATATCAAATTGAAGGTTCCCTCCTGGAAGTTGGGTCCTAGGTTTATTGGGCCTTACAAAATCCTGTCTGTCATCAATCCTGTTGCATACCGTCTTGATCTTCCTCAGACTTGGAAGATCCATAATGTTTTTCATAAGTCCTTATTGAAACCTTATGTTCAACCCATTGTACCCTCGCCTTTGCCTCCTCCTCCGATTATGGTTGATGGGAATCTTGAATTTCAGGTCTCTGGGATTGTGGATTCTCGTCTTGTCCGCGGTTCTCTTCAGTACCTTGTTCACTGGGAGGGGTATGGTCCTGAGGAAAGGATGTGGGTCTCAGTGACGGACATTAAAGCCTCTCGTCTCATCAGGGCTTTCCATAGGTCCCATCCTGAGAAGGTGGGTTCTGAGTGTCCGGAGTCCACTCGTAGAGGGAGGGGTACTGTCACAACCAGACAGCTGAGAAGCTCTGACAGAGGCCTTTCAGAACCTCCTCCTTGAGTTTGTGTTGTGGTATTCAGCTCCTCCTCTCATTAGCCTCTCTCAGCTGTTATGTGTTGGACTAATTGCTTCCCTTTAAATTCTTCCCCAGAAGGCTTTTCTGGGCGGCTTATATTTCTTCCTGGAGTATGTGTGCATGCCCATCTGGTTCTCCTCTCCTCTACAAAGTTAAGTGTTATACTGTTATCTGTTATTTTCTGTTTGCTGGATCCCAGGTGACCCTGACTCCCTCCGTGTCTGGTGTAGGGAGCCGGTGGTCGTGTCCCCTCACTATTGCAGGGTGCTCAGGGGTGATATAGTCAAGGTACGTGGATATGCATACCTCCACCATTCGGATCTATGCATAGGCTGAGCAGCCAGGGAAAGTCCCAGGTCTTCTACAGCGGTCCCCCTTTTGTTCCTTAGCTTCTGGATCCAGCGAGTCATTTATGCATGTTGTTTTGCCTTGTTTCCTGTACACCGTCCGTGACAGTATCGCCGCGTCTGTGACAACCTGCTCTATAAAAATATTACATTATCTAACCTGTCAGACTAATTTTGAAAATAACAAAAAATAAAAACAGTGCCAAAACAGCTATTGCTTGTTACCTTGCCTCACAAAAAGTGTAATATAGAGCAACCAAAAATCATATGTACCCTAAACTAGTCCCAACAATACTGCCACCCTATCCCGTAGTTTTTAAAATGGGGTAAAGTTTTTGGAGTTTCTACTCTAGGGGTGCATCAGGGGGGCTTCAAATGGGACATTGTGTAAAAAAAAACGGTCCAGCAAAATCTACCTTCCAAAACTGTATGGCATTCCTTTCCTTCTGCACCCTGCCGTGTGCCCGTACAGCGGTTTACAACCACATATCGGGTGTTTCTGTAAACTACAGAATCAGAGCCATAAATATTGAGTTTTGTTTGGCTGTTAACCCTTGCTATGTAACTGGAGAAAAAAAAATATTAAAATGGAAAATCTGCCAAAAAAGTGAAATTTTGAAATTGTATCTCTATTTTTCATTAAATCTTGTGGAACACCTAAAGGGTTAACAACGTTTGTAAAATCAGTTTTGAATACATTGAGGGGTGTAGTTTATTAGATGGGGTCACTTTTATGGAGTTTCTACTCTAGGGGTGCATCAGGGGGGCTTCAAATGGGACATGGTGTAAAAAAATTACAGTCCAGTAAAATCTGCCTTCCAAAACCATACGGCGCACCTTTCCCTCTACGCCCTACTGTGTGCCAGTACAGTAGTTTACGGACACATATGGGGCGTTTCTGCAAACTAGAGAGTCAGGGCAATAAAGATACAGTCTTGTTTGGCTGTTAACCCTTGCTTTGTTAGTGGAAAAAATGGGTTGAAATGGAAAATTAGGCAAAAAAATGAAATTCTCAAATTTCATCCCCATTTGCCTATAACTCTTGTGCAAGGGTAAACAAAGTTTGAAATATCAGTTTTGAATACCTTGAAGGGTGTAGTTTCTAGAATGTGGTCATTTTTGGGTAGTTTCTACTATGTAAGCCTCGCAAAGTGACTTCAGACCTATAGTGGTCCCTAAAAATTGTGTTTTTGTAAATTTCTGAAAAATTTCAAGATTTGTTTCTAAACTTCTAAGCCTTGTAACATCCCCAAAAAATAAAATATAATTCCCAAAATAATTCAAACATGAAGTAGACATATGGGGAATGTAAAGTCATCACAATTTTTGGGGGTATTACTATGTATTACAGAAGTAGAGAAACTGAAACTTTGAAATTTGCCATTTTTTTTCCATTTTTGGTAAATTATTTTTTTTTTTGTAAAAAAAATAAACTTTTTTGACCCAATTTTAGCAGTGTCATGAAGTACAATATGTGACGAAAAAACTTTCTCAGAACAGCCTGGGTAAGTCAAAGCATTTTAAAGTTATCAGCACTTAAAGTGACACTGGTCAGATTTGCAAAAAATGTCCTGGTCCTTAAGGTGAAATAAAGCTGTGTCCTTAAGGGGTTAAAACATATAACTGCACCGCTGAGCGGCAAATATATTTTAATTTTGCCACTAATACATGCCACAAAAGGCTTTAGAACATATAACAGCACAGCTGAAAAGCAAATATATTTTTTCTATTTCTACTAATACATGCCACAAAAGGCTTTATAATATATTACTGCACCACAGAGCGGCAAATATATATTTTCTTTTTCCACTAATACACTCCACAAAAAGCTTTAGAACATACAACTGCACCACTGAACGGCAAATGTATTTTTTTCTTTTTCCACTAATACACACCACAAAAGTCTTTAGAACATATAACTGCACCGAAGAAAGGCAATTTTTTTTTTCTTTTTTTACTAATACAAGCCACAAAAGGCTTTAGAACATATAACTGCACCGCAGAGCGGCAAATATATTTTTTCTTTTTCCACAAATTCACGCCACAAAAAGCTTTAGAATATATATAACTGCACCTCTGAACTGCAAATATATTATTTTTTCTTTCTCCATTAATGCACGCCACAAAAGGTTTTAGAACATATAACTGCACCGCTGAACAGCAAATATATTTTTATTTTGCCACTAATACATTCCACATTCCATGGCAAATTGTGCCTGCACACCCAGTAGTCCAGGGGTTCCTCGCTTATCAGAGCATCCACATCGGCCGTTAACCCGATGTAGTCAGACACCTGTCGTTCTAGGCTTTACCTGAGGATGGATCCGGAGGGCGGCTGTCGATGGGTTGGCTGCAAGAATGATCTCATATCTGAAGTGACCAACACATCATCAAACCGCCCTCTTCTTGCATGCGCTGTTGAGTTGGTACCCGCAACTGTTTCTCTGTGAGTGAAAATTCCTCTGCCAGCCCCCGCAAAAGCAGAATGCAGCATTTTTTGAAACGGGGCCTGGAAGTGCTGCATTCTGACAGCCCTCTGTGATGGTGGTAGCATGTCTGCCATTTTGTGTTTGTACCGGGGGTCTAAGTACGTTGCCACTCAGTACTGGTCCTTGCCCTTTATGCTTTTTATACGGAGGTCCCTCTTCAAACACTGAAGCATAAAGGCCCAAATTTGCATTAAATTGGAAGCGGTGGAGTGGCCTGGCTCCTGATCACTGTCCAGGATAATGTCATCCTCGGTCTCCTCCACCCGGGCACGGACAACACCAGGGATCCCAGAAAAGTTTAAAGCATGCTCTTCTTGCTCTCCCTCTGCCCCGACACTCTCCTCCTCTGTCTCCTCTTCATACTCCTGTTGACTTGTCTCAGATTAAATAGCCTCCGCTGGGAATCCATCCAGCATTGTGACATCCTCATCTTCCTGCTCCTGCTCCTCGCTGGCTTGATCAATGACACAACGCAAAGCACGCTCTAGATAGAAGGCATAAGGTATGATGTCACTGATGGTGCCCTGGCTGCGACTGACCAGTTTGGTGATCTCCTCAAATGACTGCAGAAGTCTGCATTTATCGAGCATGAGCAGCCACTGGCGCGGTGAAAAAAAAAACAAGCTCCCCAGAATCTGTCCTGCCAACAGAATTCGTACATCTAGTCATTAACTGCACGTTTCTGCTGTAGCAGCCTATCAAGCATATACAAGGTTGAGTTCCAGTGCGACGGGCAGATGTCTGACGAGCAGGTGGTGTCGCCGCTGAACGTCAGCAAGGTGAGCCATGGTCGTGTAAGATTTTCTAAAATGGTCAGAGATTTTCCTGGCCTGCCGCAAGATGTCCTGGGGTGTCCAGGGGTATTTGGCAATGAATTGCTGCACGACTAAGTTCAGGATGTGTGCTATGCACTGCACGTGTGTCATTTTGCCTTGTTTCAGCACACTCAGCAGATTGGCACCGTTGTCGCACACCACTTTACCAACTGTCAAATTGAGCGGGGTTAGCCATTGATCGGCCTGTAATTGTAAAGCTGAAAGGAGTGCAGGACCGGTGTGGCTCTTGGCTTCCAGGCACAACAGCCACAGCATAGCATGGAAATATCTCACCTGACACGTCGAATAGGTTCTGGGGAGCTTGGGGGTGCAACGGAAGAGGCAGTAGCAGTGGAAAAGGAGGAGTCAGTCGAGGAGGAGACAGAAGATGGAGTAGGAGGAGGAGAAGAAGAGGCAGGCCTGCATGCAATCCGTGGTGGCAACACCAAATCCACATGGGTGCCACGGGTTGCATGCTTGACGGCCTTCAGAAGGTTCATCCAGTGGGCAGTAAAAGTTATGTACCTTCCCTGCCCATGTTTGCCACGTGTCTGTGGTCAGATGTATCTTGGCACTGACACTGTGTGCCAGAGATACAATCACTTGCTTCTGAACGTGGCCATATAGCTCCGGGATGCCCTTCTGGGAAAAATATTTTTTGCACTTAAACATTTGGGCCATGGAAGCCTGCCTTGTGCCAGATGAATGCGACGATGGCACGGTGGAAGGTGGAGTGGAGGACAAATGGGAGGAGAGAGGTGAAGGAGAAGAGGCAGGACGTGGAGCTCCGGGAGTGTGACTTTGTGGATTCTGACGGTGTTGCTCCCAATGGAAGGCCAGGTGCCTTCTTAAGGCGGCCGTCCCTAGGTGAGTGTTGGGCTTACCGCGACTTATGCATTGACAGCACAGGCTGCAGATGGCAACACTATTGTTAGCAGCGGACACGTTAAAAAAAGCCCACACTGCAGAGCCATGTGTCGGCGTCCTGGGACCACCAGATGTGACCGTGCATGGTGGATGGCTCGTTTCAGATACATAAGCAGTCTTCTTTTTGCCTCCTGTGCACTGTAAGTTCTGCCTGCTTCTCCTCCTTCTCGTCCCTATCTGCTGCTGCGTCTCTTTCTCTGAACTTCCCTCCTCTTCCTCTCTTGTGGGCACCCATGTGAAGTCCATCAACATATCATCATCATCAAATTCACCACCATTGACATTAGAGATCTCTGAGTAGGCAGCAACAGTGGGGACCACCCTCCTTGGGCTGATCTGGGTACTGTTGTCAGACCGCTAGGTGGCCAAGTTGATACCTCCTCTTCCTGATCCGATGCCAATAATGGCTGCTCATCGGTAAGGTCTGGGACTGGATGGGAAAATAATTCCTCTGACTCGAGCGGAGGGGATATGGTGGTGGTGGTGGTGGTGTCTTTGGGGGTGCACACAGCAGAGAGTAAGGAGGGTGCAGATAGAGAGGATGAGGAGGGTGCAGAAGTGGAAGGCTGAGTTAGCCACTCAACCAAGTCTGGTGCGTCGTCTGACGTAATCGCACGCACCTTCTGTAACTTCCCACTTAGGCTCCGGCCTGGTGCACAAGCCCGACCCCTACAAACCCTGAGGAATGGCCTGCCTCTTCCTCTGCCTGTCATTTTCAAAATGACCCTGTGACAAAAGGTACCTATAGAAGAGCAGTATTTTTGGAAGAAGGTATATCACACCCCTGCCTCAATCAGATTTTTTGGGGGGCAACTAGTATATCACATCAGTAGAAATTATTTGTTCCAATAGCGTTTGTCACTATCTGTAGCTGTGGTAACACAGAGAAAACTAAAACAAATGCTGCACTACCCAAATGCACTATATAGAAAGTATATTATTAGTATATAACACCCCTGCTTCAATCAGTATTTTTGGGGGGCAACTGGAATATCACACCAGTAGAAATTATTTGTTCCAATAGCGTTTGTCACTCTATATAGCTGCAGTATCGCAGCAGAACCGCACACGACTGCCGCACAATACAAATGCACTATAATATACTTTCTATGTTATAAAGTATATTATAAGTATATTACACCACTCAGTAAGTCACACCTATCCTTAAAAGGATGTTTTGTGGCCCTATTAGCTAGCGTTTGGTGTCTCTAACAGTCTGTCCCTGCTTCACACACCTCTCCCTACACTGGCAAAAGACTGAATGTAAAATGGCGGCCAGATCAGGTTTATTTATAAGGTAGGGGGTGTGTCCATGTGCTGAAACGTCTCCATTGGCTGTCCTGTACCACCTGATGGATGTGTCATGGGTCAAAGTTCTTCACAATGTAAAAGAATATGGCGGCGGCGGACATCGCCATATGTTCGCCTGTTCAGGGAACTGCGAACGAGCAAAGTTTGCAGCGAAACAACCGACAGGTGAACCGCAAAGCCATCTCTACTCATCACCTGCCCAATACCATCCCTACAGTGAAGCATGATGGTGTCAGCATCATGCTGGGGGGACAGGGAGACTGGTCAGGGTGGAGGGAAAGCTGAATGGAGCAAAGTATAGTACAGATATATTCTTAATGAGAGCCTGATCCAGAGATCAGGACCTCAGACTGGGGTGGAGGTTCAGCTTTCAACCAGACAATGAACCTAAACACATAGGAATGGCTTATGGATAACTCTGGGAATGTTCTTGAGTGGCCCAGCCAAAACCATGAATCCAATGGAACATCTCTAGAGAGATCTGAAAATGGCTGACCACCGACCATCCCCATCCAACCTTACAGAGCTTGAGAGGATGTGCAGAGAAAAATGGCAGAAAATCCCCAAATCCAGGGGTGTAAACCATTGACATCATCCCCAAGAAGATTGGAGGCTGTAATCACTGTCAAAGGGGCTTCAACTAAGTCCTGAGTAAAGGGGCTGAATACTTATGTAAAAAAAAAGATTTTAGTGTTTATTTTCAGTAAATTAGAAAAGATTTCTAACCTTCTGTTCTCATTTTCTCATTATGTGGCATTGAGTGCAAAATAACAGAGACAAATTAGCACCTTTATATTTTAGCATAAGGAGCAACATAACAAAATACTAAAATGAAAGGGTCTGATGGAAGACTTTTACGAATGTACAATAAATCTCTGAAATCTTGTTTTCTTTGACTTCTTCTTGTGTCTATTTACAGATCATATTCCAATTGCTCACAATAAGATCTCCAGGTCAATGGCATCCACCACCTGTCAGCTACCTGTCTTCAAAAATGTCACCCAATTCAGACCAAGAAGAGATCCAAAGACTAATCAAGCTCATTGACTGGCCTGAGGTCCCCAGTGGAGTGGACTTCATGTCTTCTACAAGTCCAAAGACCACATTTTATGTTTTGCTGCATCCAAAAGAAGTCTACAACGTAGGAGATCGTATAACTGTTGTCATATTTGCTCGGGATCATTATGGTCGACCAAAAACCTATGGAGGAGATTATTTTCAGGTCAAGCTGCACTCTCCAAAGCTGAAAGCTGGAGTAACAGGTGCCGTCACCGACCACAGAAATGGCAGATATTCAGCCACGTTCCTTCTGCTCTGGCCTGGAGACGCTGAGGTTCACATCTCTCTGGTACATTCCAGTGAAGCCATTTCCATTATAGGCAGGAAGAGGGACTCTCGGCCCGACAAGGTGAAAGCAGAGGTTTTGTCTTAGTTTTGATTTCTGTTGAATGGATCATAAATTACTCTGATGCCAGCAGATGAAGGGAGTGAAGATAACTATGCTCCATACATTGGAGCTAAAGTGGGCATAGTAAATAGATTTTTTTCCCGTTCCAAGGCTTGTATCTTTTATTATTATCTCAGACAACTTAATTAGGTAGTTTAGATGGCCATTTCCTAAATAACTGGTTGTTCATGGAATGTGATAGTTGTCATTTTAGATGATAATGCTACAGGTTAAAATAAAAACTTCTAGTAGACCTCTGCCAATATCTGTGGCCTGGTCTGGGCTTCCATTGATAGGACTGAGATGTGCTATTCTGCACTAGAAACTTTTATAAACACACAAAAAATATTTGCAACATGGCTGATGAAGATGTCAGCCATTGATTAGCACCTGTCATCTTAGTCATGTCTTAAAAAGTGACGCTCGTCAGCAAAAAAATGTTCTAAACTGACCAGTATGGATATCCAAAATCTCAAGCTTATGGCCAGCTTCAGGAGTCTAGTGGGCGGTCAGCAATTGGCAGGTATCTCAACAGGAAGGGCTGGGAGAGTTACTCTTCCTACTAGACTCCCAAGTTATGAAAAGCAGAGATTTATGATCCATATCATGGTACCTACAGATTAAATTGTATGTGTCAGGGTCCCCCTAATGATCATTCACAGCAGGATGACTGATAAGTATGGCCAATTCATTCATGCTGTCAATATAAGCCACAAGAGCCAGCCACTGTGCCTCCCATAGTGTTAATCATGATATCCCTGTTAGCGGGCCAGTCAATGTCAAACATAACACTGCCCCATGAGACTATTGGTGGGTACCTCTATGAGAATGAAAGTCCACAGAACATTCCATGCCACAGTGTCCCCATATAATGGGATGCCTGACTCTTTATTAACCTTCACAGTGAATGTTGTCACCGCTGCTGCTGGCTTTTCCATGTTTATTGCATTCTTTCCAAATCTCCTGTAATACCTGGGAATTCTCCTTGGATCCTGGAGTAACTACAAATTCTCATGAGTGACACAAATACTTACCTCTCCCCATTCCTGCGCTTCACTCATTCCCGAACACCACTGCAGATGTCAAGCAGAATGAGGAAGCTTTCAGGCCCAGGAACTATGACCAGTGAGAACGGAGTATGTGACAGTTGTCAACTTTCCTGGAACATCTGGGAGACTTGAAATATAGGGAATACTGTATCCCAGACTCCAGAACCAGCAAATTATTGAACATCTCAGAAACCTCTGAGAATGAAGCACTCCCTAAAAATCCTGCTTCTGTAGCGGTGGGACGCTGCCTCATCGTCCTCAGCTCCAGGATGCACACAGGGGTCAGTGTAGTGGTGTCAGGAACAGTCTGTCTGTGGTTTCACGTTCACCTAGTTACCAGGTTTATTTGTGCAATCACAAGACAGCTGCTTTTACTATGACTATGGCTGGTTATCTCGTAGCTCTGGCTGGTTATCTCGTAGCTCTGGTTGGTTATCTCGTAGCTCTGGCTGGTTATCTCGTAGCTCTGGCTGGTTATCTCGTAGCTCTGGCTGGTTATCTCGTAGCTCTGGCTGGTTATCTCGTAGCTCTGGCTGGTTATCTCGTAGCTCTGGCTGGTTATCTCATAGCTCTGGCTGGTTATCTCGTAGCTCTGGCTGGTTATCTCGTAGCTCTGGCTGGTTATCTCGTAGCTCTTGCTGGTTATCTCATAGCTCTGGCTGGTTATCTCGTAGCTCTGGCTGGTTATCTCGTAGCTCTGGCTGGTTATCTCGTAGCTCTGGCTGTTGATTAGTGTGAAGTGCTGCTTGCTGAGTCTATTTAAATGCAGTTCTCCTCTGAGTCTGGTTGTCAGGTCTATTATTTGTCATGTGCAGTTCCTCTCAGATCCTGTTATTCTGATCTTGTTATAGTTCAGTGTCTATTCTGAAATCTGGAGCTTCACACAGTCTAGTGTGTTTTCTTGTATTTTTTGGACCTGTATTTTTATGTTTTTTGTGTTTGAGATTTGTTTGCTGCTGACGTGTTCAGTATTAGGTCAGTTCAGTAACGCTCCATTTCTATTCTCTGTCATTTATACGCTAATTACCTGTTTGCTGTAAAATACTTACAGGAGCTGATCCATGCAGGGCCGGCTCTAGGTTCATGTGGGCCCTTGGGAGATAAATTTCAGTGGGCCCCTACACAGAATAATGACCCCCAGTGGCCCTCCATTCAGAATAATGACCCCCAGTCACCCCCCCATTCAGAATAATGACCCCCAGTGGCCCACTATACTGTATGGAGGAAGCACTGGGGGGTCATTAAACTGCGTAAGGGGCCCTCACTATCTAGAACTGACTGGGCCCCACAGCAAACTTTTCCCTGCTCATGCCAGGTCTAAAAAAGGTAGAGTGGGAAGAAGATACAGTTATCGGATAACACCGCCATACAGTGACTCGATACCACCACCATACAGTGACCGGATAGCACCACCATACATTATCGGATAACACCGCCATACAGTGACTCGATACCACCACCATACAGTGACCGGATAACCACGCCATACAGTAACTGGATACCACCACCATACAGTGACCGTATAACACCGCCATACAGTAACAGGATAGCACTGCCATACAGTAACAGGATAACACCGCCATAGAGTAACTGGATACCACCACCATACAGTGACCGTATAAAACCGCCATACAGTAACAGGATAGCACTGCCATACAGTAACCATATAACACCGCCATACAGTAACAGGATAGCACTGCCATACAGTGACTGGATAAAAGGGTATAAGAGGGCAGAATACAGGGAATGACTAGGGGCACTATACAGGGTATGGTAAGAGGGAAAAATTCAATGTATAAGGGGCACAGTACGGGGTGGGGGGCACAGTACAGGGTGAGGGATGCAGTGACAGGGTGAGGGATCACATGACCCTGTGACAGAAGGTCCTTATGGTGCATGCGTTTTAGATACCACCATAATGAGAGGTAGAGGAGTAAGACAGGGGTCAGGGGCTCTGGATGGACAGGAGATGTGGACACAGCAAGTAGGTGGAAGGAGCTGTGAGGATGATTCATACAAGCAGTAGGGGCAGGAGGTCTGTGCAAGGCAGCAATAGGAGGGGTCAATGAGAATAAGATAGGACAGGATAGGGGCGAAGGTGTCAGGGAGGAAAACTGCTTAATGAGACAGTAAAACAACTAAACAGCATGAAGCTGCTGGTCTACTACAGCATCCAGCAGCAGTTCGAAGAGTTCCCTGACCCCCTCCTGTCCCACAGAGAAGAGACAGTCACAGTGCAGACTCACTCACAGACAGTCTTCACACTGCTGCTCCAGTCCTGCGGTCTCTCTCCTCCTCAGGCAGCACGTCCTGTGTAGAGGGGGCGTGTCTGAAGCTTCGCAGGCGAGATATCCTGCTCTGATGAAGGGAGTGAAGAGGGGGCGTGTCTGAAGCTGGTAATGTAAGGTGCTGCTCTGCTGGAGTGATGAGGGGGCGTGTCTGAAGCTGGTACGGTAAGGTGCTGCTCTGCTGGAGTGAAGAGGGGGCGTGTCTGAAGCTGGTAAGGTAAGGTGCTGCTCTGCTGGAGTGAAGAGTTGGCGTGTCTGAAGCTGGTAAAGTAAGGTGCTGCTCTGATGGAGTGAAGAGGGGGCGTGTCTGAAGCTGGTAAGGTAAGGTGCTGCTCTGCTGGATAGAAGAGGGGGCGTGTCTGAAGCTGGTAATGTAAGGTGCTCCTCTGCTGGAGAGAAGAGGGGGCGTGTCTGAAGCTGGTAAGGTAAGGTGCTGCTCTGCTGGAGAGAAGAGGGGGCGTGTCTGAAGCTGGTAATGTAAGGTGCTGCTCTGCTGGAGTGAAGAGGGGGCGTGTCTGAAGCTGGTAAGGTAAGGTGCTGATCTGCTGGAGAGAAGAGGGGGTGTGTCTGAAGCTGGTAATGTAAGGTGCTCCTCTGCTGGAGTGAAGAGGGGGCGTGTTTGAAGCTGGTAAGGTAAGGTGCTGCTCTGCTGGAGTGAAGAGGGGGCGTGTCTGAAGCTGGTAAGGTAAGGTGCTGCTCTGCTGGAGTGAAGAGGGGGCGTGTCTGAAGCTGGTAGGGTAAGGTGCTGCTCTGCTGGAGGGAAGCGGGGGCGTGTCTGAAGCTGGTGAGGTAAGGTGCTGCTCTGCTGGAGTGAAGAGGGGGCGTGTCTGAAACTGGTATTGTAAGGTGCTGCTCTGCTGGAGTGAAGAGGGGGCGTGTCTGAAGCTGGTAATGTAAGGTGCTGCTCTGCTGGAGTGAAGAGGGGGCGTGTCTGAAGCTGGTGAGGTAAGGTGCTGCTCTGCTGGAGTGAAGAGGGGGCCTGTCTGAAGCTGGTATTGTAAGGTGCTGCTCTGCTGGAGGAAAGAGGGGGCGTGTCAGAAGCTGGTAAGGTAAGGGGCTGCTCTGCTGGAGTGAAGAGGGGGCGTGTATGAAGCTGGTAAGGTAAGGTGCTGCTCTGCTGGATTGAAGAGGGGGCGTGTATGAAGCTGGTGAGGTAAGGTGCTGCTCTGCTGGAGTGAAGAGGGGGCGTGTCTGAAGCTGGCAAGGTAAGGTGCTGCTCTTCTGGAGAGAAGAGGGGGCGTGTCTAAAGCTGGTAAGGTAAGGTGCTGCTCTGCTGGAGGGAAGAGGGGACGTGTCTGAAGCTGGTAATGTAAGGTGCTGCTCTGCTGGAGTGAAGAGGGGCGTGTCTGAAGCTGGTAAGGTAAGGTGCTGCTCTGCTGGAGGGAAGAAGGGACGTGTCTAAAGCTGGTAAGGTGCTGCTCTGCTGGAGTGAAGAGGGGGCGTGTCAGAAGCTGGTAAGGTAAGGTGCTGCTCTGCTGGAGGAAAGAGGGGGTGTGTCTGAAGCTGGTAAGGTAAGGTGCTGCTCTGCTGGAGGAAAGAGGGGGTGTGTCTGAAGCTGGTAATGTAAGGTGCTGCTCTGCTGGAGTGAAGAGGGGGCGTGTCTGAAGCTGGTAAGGTAAGGTGCTGCTCTGCTGGAGGAAAGAGGGGGCGTGTCAGAAGCTGGTAAGGTAAGGTGCTGCTCTGCTGGAGGAAAGAGGGGGTGTGTCTGAAGCTGGTAAGGTAAGGTGCTGCTCTGCTGGAGGAAAGAGGGGGTGTGTCTGAAGCTGGTAATGTAAGGTGCTGCTCTGCTGGAGGGAAGAGGGGGCGTATCTAAAGCTGGTAATGTAAGGTGCTGCTCTGCTCGAGTGAAGAGGGGCGTGTCTGAAGCTGGTAATGTAAGGTGCTGCTCTGCTAGAGTGAAGAGGGGGCATGTCTGAAGCTGGTAAGGTAATGTGCTGCTCTGCTGGAGTGAAGAGGGGGCGTGTCTGAATCTGGTAAGGTAAGGTGGTGCTCTGCTGGAGTGAAGAGGGGGCGTGTCTGAAGCTGGTAAGGTAAGGTGCTGCTCTGCTGGAATGAAGAGGGGACATGTCTGAATCTGGTAAGGTAAGGTGCTCTGCTGGAGGGAAGAGGGGGCGTGTCTGAAGCTTGTAAGGTAAGGTGCTGCTCTGCTGGAATGAAGAGGGGACGTGTCTGAATCTGGTAAGGTAAGGTGCTGCTCTGCTGGAGGAAAGAAGAGGCGTGTCTGAAGCTGGTAAGGTAAGGTGCTGCTCTACTGGAGTGAAGAGGGGGCGTGTCTGAAGCTGGTATGGTAAGGTACTGCTCTGCTGGAGTGAAGAGGGGGCATGTATGAAGCTGGTGAGGTAAGGTGCTGCTCTGCTGGAGGGAAGAGGGGACGTGTCTGAATCTGGTAATGTAAGATGCTGCTCTGCTGGAGTGAAGAGGGGGCATGTCTGAAGCTGGTATGGTAAGGTGCTGCTCTGCTGGAGTGAAGAGGGGGCATGTATGAAGCTGGTGAGGTAAGGTGCTGCTCTGCTGGAGGGAAGAGGGGACGTGTCTGAATCTGGTAATGTAAGATGCTGCTCTGCTGGAGTGAAGAGGGGGCGTGTCTGAAGCTGGTAAGGTAAGGTGCTGCTCTGCTGGAGTGAAGAGGGGGCGTGTCTGAAGCTGGTAAGGTAAGGTGCTGCTCTGCTGGAGGGAAGAGGGGACGTGTCTGAAGCTGGTAAGGTAAGGTGCTGCTCTGTTGGAGTGAAGAGAGGGCATGTCTGAAGCTGGTAATGTAAGGTGCTGCTCTGCTGGAGTGAAGAGGGGGCATGTCTAAAGCTGGTAAGGTAAGGGGCTGCTCTGTTGGAGTGAAGAGAGGGCGTGTCTGAAGCTGGTAATGTAAGGTGCTGCTCTGCTGGAGGAAAGAGGGGGCGTGTCAGAAGCTGGTAAGGTAAGGGGCTGCTCTGCTGGAGTGAAGAGGGGGCGTGTTTGAAGCTGGTAAGGTAAGGTGCTGCTCTGCTGGAGTGAAGAGGGGGCGTGTCTGAAGCTGGTAAGGTAAGGTGCTGCTCTGCTGGAGTGAAGAGGGGGCGTGTCTGAAGCTGGTAAGGTAAGGTGCTGCTCTGCTGGAGGGAAGCGGGGGCGTGTCTGAAGCTGGTGAGGTAAGGTGCTGCTCTGCTGGAGTGAAGAGGGGGCGTGTCTGAAACTGGTATTGTAAGGTGCTGCTCTGCTGGAGTGAAGAGGGGGCGTGTCTGAAGCTGGTTATGTAAGGTGCTGCTCTGCTGGAGTGAAGAGGGGGCGTGTCTGAAGCTGGTGAGGTAAGGTGCTGCTCTGCTGGAGTGAAGAGGGGGCCTGTCTGAAGCTGGTAAGGTAAGGTGCTGCTCTGCTGGAGGAAAGAGGGGGCGTGTCAGAAGCTGGTAAGGTAAGGGGCTGCTCTGCTGGAGTGAAGAGGGGGCGTGTATGAAGCTGGTAAGGTAAGGTGCTGCTCTGCTGGAGTGAAGAGGGGGCGTGTATGAAGCTGGTAAGGTAAGGTGCTGCTCTGCTGGATTGAAGAGGGGGCGTGTATGAAGCTGGTGAGGTAAGGTGCTGCTCTGCTGGAGTGAAGAGGGGGCGTGTCTGAAGCTGGCAAGGTAAGGTGCTGCTCTGCTGGAGGGAAGAGGGGACGTGTCTGAAGCTGGTAATGTAAGGTGCTGCTCTGCTGGAGTGAAGAGGGGCGTGTCTGAAGCTGGTAAGGTAAGGTGCTGCTCTGCTGGAGGGAAGAGGGGGCGTGTCTGAAGCTGGTAAGGTGCTGCTCTGCTGGAGTGAAGAGGGGGCGTGTCAGAAGCTGGTAAGGTAAGGTGCTGCTCTGCTGGAGGAAAGAGGGGGTGTGTCTGAAGCTGGTAAGGTAAGGTGCTGCTCTGCTGGAGGAAAGAGGGGGTGTGTCTGAAGCTGATAAGGTAAGGTGCTGCTCTTCTGGAGAGAAGAGGGGGCGTGTCTAAAGCTGGTAAGGTAAGGTGCTGCTCTGCTGGAGGGAAGAGGGGACGTGTCTGAAGCTGGTAATGTAAGGTGCTGCTCTGCTGGAGTGAAGAGGGGCGTGTCTGAAGCTGGTAAGGTAAGGTGCTGCTCTGCTGGAGGAAAGAGGGGGTGTGTCTGAAGCTGGTAAGGTGCTGCTCTGCTGGAGTGAAGAGGGGGCGTGTCAGAAGCAGGTAAGGTAAGGTGCTGCTCTGCTGGAGGAAAGAGGGGGTGTGTCTGAAGCTGGAAAGGTAAGGTGCTGCTCTGCTGGAGGAAAGAGGGGGTGTGTCTGAAGCTGGTAATGTAAGGTGCTGCTCTGCTGGAGTGAAGAGGGGACGTGTCTGAAGCTGGTAAGGTAAGGTGCTGCTCTGCTGGAGGAAAGAGGGGGCGTGTCAGAAGCTGGTAAGGTAAGGTGCTGCTCTGCTGGAGGAAAGAGGGGGTGTGTCTGAAGCTGGTAAGGTAAGGTGCTGCTCTGCTGGAGGAAAGAGGGGGTGTGTCTGAAGCTGGTAATGTAAGGTGCTGCTCTGCTGGAGGGAAGAGGGGGCGTATCTAAAGCTGGTAAGGTAAGGTGCTGCTCTGCTGGAGGAAAGAGGGGGCGTGTCAGAAGCTGGTAAGGTAAGGTGCTGCTCTGCTGGAGGAAAGAGGGGGTGTGTCTGAAGCTGGTAAGGTAAGGTGCTGCTCTGCTGGAGGAAAGAGGGGGTGTGTCTGAAGCTGGTAATGTAAGGTGCTGCTCTGCTGGAGGGAAGAGGGGGCGTTTCTGAAGCTGGTAAGGTAAGGTGCTGCTCTGCTGGAGGGAAGAGGGGGCGTTTCTGAAGCTGGTAAGGTAAGGTGCTGCTCTGCTGGAGGGAAGAGGGGGCGTGTCTGAAGCTGGTAATGTAAGGTGCTGCTCTGCTAGAGTGAAGAGGGGGCATGTCTGAAGCTGGTAAGGTAATGTGCTGCTCTGCTGGAGTGAAGAGGGGGCGTGTCTGAATCTGGTAAGGTAAGGTGGTGCTCTGCTGGAGTGAAGAGGGGGCGTGTCTGAAGCTGGTAAGGTAAGGTGGTGCTCTGCTGGAATGAAGAGGGGACATGTCTGAATCTGGTAAGGTAAGGTGCTCTGCTGGAGGGAAGAGGGGGCGTGTCTGAAGCTTGTAAGGTAAGGTAGTGCTCTGCTGGAATGAAGAGGGGACGTGTCTGAAGCTGGTAATGTAAGGTGCTGCTCTGCTGGAGGAAAGAAGAGGCGTGTCTGAAGCTGGTAAGGTAAGGTGCTGCTCTTCTGGAGTGAAGAGGGGGCGTGTCTGAAGCTGGTATGGTAAGGTGCTGCTCTGCTGGAGTGAAGAGGGGGCATGTATGAAGCTGGTGAGGTAAGGTGCTGCTCTGCTGGAGGGAAGAGGGGACGTGTCTGAATCTGGTAATGTAAGATGCTGCTCTGCTGGAGTGAAGAGGGGGCATGTCTGAAGCTGGTATGGTAAGGTGCTGCTCTGCTGGAGTGAAGAGGGGGCATGTATGAAGCTGGTGAGGTAAGGTGCTGCTCTGCTGGAGGGAAGAGGGGACGTGTCTGAATCTGGTAATGTAAGATGCTGCTCTGCTGGAGTGAATAGGGGGCGTGTCTGAAGCTGGTAACGTAAGGTACTGCTCTGCTGGAGTGAAGAGGGGGCATGTCTGAAGCTGGTAAGGAAAGGTGCTGCTCTACTGGATTGAAGAGGGGGCGTGTATGAAGCTGGTGAGGTAAGGTGCTGCTCTGCTGGAGTGAAGAGGGGGCGTGTCTAAAGCTGGTAAGGTAAGGTGGTGCTCTGCTGGAGTGAAGAGGGCGCGAGTATGAAGCTGGTAAGGTAAGGTGCTGCTCTGCTGGAGGGAAGAGGGGCGTGTCTGAAGCTGGTAAGATAGGGTGCTGCTCTGCTGGAGTGAAGAGGGGGCGTGTCTGAAGCTGGTAATGTAAGGTGCTGCTCTGCTGGAATGAAGAGGGGGCGTGACTGAAGCTGGTAAGGTAAGGTGCTGCTCTGCTGGAGTTAGGAGGGGGCGTGTCTGAAGCTGGTAAGGTAAGGTGCTGCTCTGCTGGAGGGAAGAGGCGGCGTGTCTGAAGCTGGTAAGGTAAGGTGCAGCTCTGCTGGAGTAAAGAGGGGGCGTGTCTGAAGCTGGTAAGGTAAGGTGCTGCTCTGCTGGAGTTACGAGGGGGCATTTCTGAAGCTGGCAAGTTAAGGTGCAGCTCTGCTGGAGGAAAGAGGGGTGTGTCTGAAGCTGGTAATGTAAGGTGCTGCTCTGCTGGATTTAGGAGGGGGCATGTCTGAAGCTGGTAAGGTAAGGTGCAGCTCTGCTGGAGTGAAGAGGGGGCGTGTCTGAAGCTGGTAAGGTAAGGTGCAGCTCTGCTGGAGTGAAGAGGGGGCGTGTCTGAAGCTGGTAAGGTAAGGTGCAGCTCTGCTGGAGTTAGGAGGGGGCGTGTCTGAAGCTGGTAAGGTAAGGTGCAGCTCTGCTGGAGTTAGGAGGGGGCGTGTCTGAAGCTGGTAAGGTAAGGTGCTGCTCTGCTGGAGAGAAGAGGGGGCGTGTCTGAAGCTGGTAATGTAAGGTGCTGCTCTGCTGGAGGAAAGAGGGGGCGTGTCTGAAGCTGGTAAGGTAAGGTGCTCTGCTGGAGGGAAGAGGGGGCGTGTCTGAAGCTTGTAAGGTAAGGTAGTGCTCTGCTGGAATGAAGAGGGGACGTGTCTGAAGCTGGTAATGTAAGGTGCTGCTCTGCTGGAGGAAAGAAGAGGCGTGTCTGAAGCTGGTAAGGTAAGGTGCTGCTCTACTGGAGTGAAGAGGGGGCGTGTCTGAAGCTGGTATGGTAAGGTGCTGCTCTGCTGGAGTGAAGAGGGGGCATGTATGAAGCTGGTGAGGTAAGGTGCTGCTCTGCTGGAGGGAAGAGGGGACGTGTCTGAATCTGGTAATGTAAGATGCTGCTCTGCTGGAGTGAAGAGGGGGCATGTCTGAAGCTGGTATGGTAAGGTGCTGCTCTGCTGGAGTGAAGAGGGGGCATGTATGAAGCTGGTGAGGTAAGGTGCTGCTCTGCTGGAGGGAAGAGGGGACGTGTCTGAATCTGGTAATGTAAGATGCTGCTCTGCTGGAGTGAATAGGGGGCGTGTCTGAAGCTGGTAACGTAAGGTACTGCTCTGCTGGAGTGAAGAGGGGGCATGTCTGAAGCTGGTAAGGAAAGGTGCTGCTCTACTGGATTGAAGAGGGGGCGTGTATGAAGCTGGTGAGGTAAGGTGCTGCTCTGCTGGAGTGAAGAGGGGGCGTGTCTAAAGCTGGTAAGGTAAGGTGGTGCTCTGCTGGAGTGAAGAGGGCGCGAGTATGAAGCTGGTAAGGTAAGGTGCTGCTCTGCTGGAGGGAAGAGGGGCGTGTCTGAAGCTGGTAAGATAGGGTGCTGCTCTGCTGGAGTGAAGAGGGGGCGTGTCTGAAGCTGGTAATGTAAGGTGCTGCTCTGCTGGAATGAAGAGGGGGCGTGTCTGAAGCTGGTAAGGTAAGGTGCTGCTCTGCTGGAGTTAGGAGGGGGCGTGTCTGAAGCTGGTAAGGTAAGGTGCTGCTCTGCTGGAGGGAAGAGGCGGCGTGTCTGAAGCTGGTAAGGTAAGGTGCAGCTCTGCTGGAGTAAAGAGGGGGCGTGTCTGAAGCTGGTAAGGTAAGGTGCTGCTCTGCTGGAGTTACGAGGGGGCATTTCTGAAGCTGGCAAGTTAAGGTGCAGCTCTGCTGGAGGAAAGAGGGGTGTGTCTGAAGCTGGTAATGTAAGGTGCTGCTCTGCTGGATTTAGGAGGGGGCATGTCTGAAGCTGGTAAGGTAAGGTGCAGCTCTGCTGGAGTGAAGAGGGGGCGTGTCTGAAGCTGGTAAGGTAAGGTGCAGCTCTGCTGGAGTGAAGAGGGGGCGTGTCTGAAGCTGGTAAGGTAAGGTGCAGCTCTGCTGGAGTTAGGAGGGGGCGTGTCTGAAGCTGGTAAGGTAAGGTGCAGCTCTGCTGGAGTTAGGAGGGGGCGTGTCTGAAGCTGGTAAGGTAAGGTGCTGCTCTGCTGGAGAGAAGAGGGGGCGTGTCTGAAGCTGGTAATGTAAGGTGCTGCTCTGCTGGAGGAAAGAGGGGGCGTGTCTGAAGCTGGTAAGGTAAGGTGCTGCTCTGCTGGAGTGAAGAGGGGGCGTGTCTGAAGCTGGTAAGGTAAGGTGCTGCTCTGCTGGAGTGAAGAGGGGGCGTGTCTGAAGCTGGTAAGGTAAGATGCTGCTCTGCTGGAGGGAAGAGGGGGCGTGTCTGAAGCTCGGCAGCACAGGAGCTTGTAAGGGGGACAGCAGTAGAGCATCCTGTTGATACTCCCTTGCTCCAGTCTGATGCTGTGGCCCTGCTACTGCTCCCGGGCTTCTTCTGCCCTAAGGGCCCAAAGCAGTGGCTACCCCGATAGCTACTCCCCTGGAGCTGCGGTTAGTGAATGAAATGACTGCAGGTCCCCTGAGCTCCAGCAATCAACTCATAGCAGCGCAGTGGGCCCCCCCAGAAGCAGTGGGCCCCGGCCCTTGCCTGGGTATGCCGGGTGCTGACGCCGACCCCTGATCCATGCCATCATCGCACTGACTGAATGTGTTTAGAAGATGGCAGTACTGGTGTATATAGACAGAGCTTTGTTGTACCTGGTCAATCAGTGGACTTTACGATAAATATTAGGGACAGGATCAGGACAATGTAACATTTATAACCTTTCATCCCTTTAAAGACCAGGATAATTTCCACGTTTGTCTTTTCATTTTTGACTCGCCGCCTTCCAAACACAATAACTTTTTTATGTTTTTGTTCACACAGCCTTATTTTTATATTTTAAAAGGGCAAGTTGTATTTTCAATGGCATATCTTGGAAACTGGAAAAAATATATCTGGTAAAAAAAGCAAAAAAAAAAAACATTTCCACCATGGTTTTTCGGGTTTTGCTCTTTATGGTGTTCATTATAAGGAAACAATTACATGATATCCTTACTCTGCGGGTCAGTTGGATTCAGGTGATACACAATTTTTATCATTTTTATTTTGTTTTAATACTTTTAAACATATAAAAACCAAAACTATTCTTTGCATCACCATTATTTACTCAGTTCTATTGCGCTGACATATTCCACAGCATTTTACAGACATTATCATCCCGCTGTCCCCAGGAGCTCACAATCTAAGGTCTCTATCAGTCTGTCTTTGGATTGTAGTAGGAAACCAGAGATCCCGGGGAGAACATACAAACTCCATGCAGATGTTGTCCTTGAACCTAGGACCACTGCAATGCAAGTCACCAGTGCTGAACACTGAGCCACCATGCTGCCCAGAACTATTCCGACCACCGTTTAGGGGTACATATGAGTGACCAAAAATGGCAAATCAGTAATTTAACTTTTTTTCCATTTTTATATAATAATAAACGTAGTAATGGCAATAATGTTTATTTTTTTTAATTGTTTATCTTTTTTTATTTACAACTTTTTTCACTGTAATTTTTATTCCTCTTGTGGACTTGAATATGCAATTATCAGCCGATGTCTCCGCTCTGTTCACCTCTCGGCTGATCAGTGGCATAACTACCAGGGAAGCGGCTGTTTCGGGGCCCAGGAGCAGTGTCTCACACACACACACACTTACTGTGTGTACATAATTTTACATTTTCTATCCGTCCCCACCCCCGAAAACAACCCCTCCGAATCCCCTCCCCTTTACATTTGGTGCGGTCACATAGGGGCTGGGCCCGGGGCAGGGCCCGCCCACCCCTCCCATCCATCCTAGACCCCCATTCATTAACACAGGGCCCGCCTCCATCTATGATTATCTGCTGACTCGCTGCCTCTTCTGCCCGCATAGCTTGACACCTGCCAGAGAACAGGTCGGCAGCGCACTATGCAAATGCATCTCTTCCGGCAGTCCGCCCACCAAATGAAGTCCTCCTCAAGGGGCGGGGAGGCTGGGAGAAGCAGCGCATCATGGCAGAGGGCGGAGGGAGGCACCACAAGCATGCACAGCACTCATTTTTTCAGGTATGTGCCTGGGCCCCCCTGTCCCCTCCCCTCCCCCCCTTGCCTGCTGCACTAGTACACAATGGTTCTGGGGCCTCTCTGGGCATGAGGAAAGAGGAGGGCAGTAGTTAACCCTTTCCTCCTCTCCCAGTCTGTCACGTTCACAGACTGGGAGAGTGGGTAAGGTCAGGTACAGCAGCAGGCAAAGTTCTGAGTGTGCAGCCATGGCAGGCTGAAGCATGTAGCTGCCACAGGCTGCCATCCTAGTCCCACCAGCCTCCTATATGATATAATGCATGCATCTGCTTCTGTTATAGTGCAGGAGGCTGGCAGATGCTGGGATCGCCACCTGGCGGCTGCATGCTGAAGCTTTCAGCATGTAGCTGCCAGGTAGCCAGATCACAACCTCTGCCCACGCTTCCTCTGCCAGGCAACTGTACTATAGCATGCGGTACGTGGCAGCCTCCCCTCTCTGTCTGCCGTTATGCCATGTACTAGTGCTTATTATGGCACTCTTTTAAGTTACATATACACAAATGTGATGCCAGGATGGTTCTGGGCTGGCATCGGGTGCATGCATATGTGTGCCCCAATAAGCACTAGTACATGGCAGAGCAGCGGAGGCAGAGAGGGGAGGCTGCCATGTACCGCATGCTATAGTACAGGAGGCTGGCAGAGGAAGGAGTGGGCAGAGGTTGGGAGGAAAGTGTTTTAAATATAGGTAAATAAACATAGAAAGAAAGCATTGCCATGTCCACAAACGTCTTCACTATTAAAAAATAGAAATTATTTTCAATCAAACAGGGCACCAATAAAAACTACAATTCATCCACCTGAAAAAAGCTTCAGCTCTTTAGGCAGAAATCAAAAAAATAAGTTTTAGCTGTCAAAAAATTGTGATACAAAGACAAATAGTTTTTTTCAAAGGTTTTAGTAAGGGTCCATTCACACGTCCGGAACAGGTGCAAACCCATTCATTTCAATAGAGCCGCAAAAAATGCGGACAGCACACCGTGTGCTGTCCGCATCCGTAGTTCCATTCCGAGGCCCCCCGCAAAATAAGATGGAACGAGTCCTATTCTTGTCTGCAATTGCGGACAAGAATAGGCATTTCTATCTTAGGGAACTATCAAAATGCGGAACGCACACGGCTGGTATCCATGTTTTGTGGATCCGCATTTTGTGGACCGCAAAACACTTGCGGACGTCTGAATGGACCCTAAGGGAGGGGGGCCTCGTAAAAATTTTTGCTGTAGGGCCCAGTCATTTCTAGTTACGCCTCTGCGACTGATGTACTATTACATCAGTGGCGCAAAGGGTGAGTTGCACAGTTGTGTTTAAATGAGAATCTGCTGAACTTCTTTCTCCTTGTATCCTGGAAAAAAGACAATCTGAACCGTCACGAGAAGTCTCCTGAGCGCGCCCCTCTCTCCACGCTCCCTCTTTATTCAGTGGTAAAAGAAAACTATTATTTATGGCGCCATTGTTCTTTAGTAAGACTAGACTGATAGGTATTGAGAAGCAAGCCGTGCGTTTTATCATCAAGGACTTGGACAATGTAAACTGTATAAACTGATTCTGACGCTGTGATTTGGACTTTAATAAATGCTCGGCTCACGGAGTCAATAAATTACGTGCACAGAGTTAAGGATGGAAAAAGACAAACTCCATCAAGTCCAACCTGTGATCCTATTATATTGATCCAATGAACAAATGTCTATCTTCTTTACAAAGAGGGTTGGGTCAAAGGGAAAGGGTGTGTAGAAGACGATTTCTGTGCCTTGTCAGAAGCCTCAATGTTATTTAGAAGTAAAAAGTCATCTAAACCCTTTTTGAAGCATCTCCTGGATTTGCTGTGAGCGTCTCCTGCTTCTCCTCCAGATTCACAGCCCTCACTGTAAAGAAAGCTTCTCACCTCTTATGACTGAATCTGTTTTTCTCCGGGCGTAGGGAGTGGCCCCTTGTTTTTTGAGGAGGTTTAACACAGAATAGCTTTCCTTGATATTTCCGTTTATACACTCACCTAAATAATTATTGGGAACACCTGATAGATTTCTCATTAATGCGATTATCTAGTCAACCAATCACATGGCAGTTGCTTCAATGCATGTAGGGTTGTGGTCGTGGTCAAGACAATCTCCTGAACTCCAAACTGAATGTCAGAATGGGAAAGAAAGGTGGGCTACAACAGCAGAAGACCCCACCGGGTACCACTCATCTCCACTACAAATAGGAAAAAGAGGCTACAATTTGCACGAGCTCACCAAAATTGGACTGTTGAAGACTGGAAAAATATTGCCTGGTCTGATGAGTCTTGATTTCTGTTGAGACATTCAAATGGTAGAGTCCGAATTTGGCGTAAACAGAATGAGAACATGTATCCATCATGCCTTGTTACCACTGTGCAGGCTGGTGGTGGTGGTGTAATGGTGTGAGGGATGTTTTCTGGACACACTTTAGGCCCCTTAGTGCCAAATGGCCATCATTTAAATGCCACGGGCTACCTGAGCATTGTTACTAACCATGTCCATCCCTTCATGACCACCATGTACCCATCCTCTGATGGCTACTTCCAGCAGGATAATGCACCATGTCACAAAGCTCCAATCATTTCAAATTGGTTTCTTGAACATGACAATGAGTTCACTGCACTAAAATGGCCCCACAGTCACCAGATCTCAACCCAATAGAGCATCTTTGGGATGTGGTGGAACGGGAGCTTCGTGCCCTGGATGTGCATCCCTCAAATCTCCATCAACTGCAAGATGCTATCCTATCAATATGGGCCAACATTTCTAAAGATGCTATCAGCACCTTGTAGAATAAATGCCACATAGAATTAAGGCCGTTCTAAAGGCAAAAGGGGGTCCAACACCGTATTAGTATGGGGTTCCTAATAATTTTTTAGGTGAGTGTATATTATATATATGCACAGTGGTGAATAAATGGGAATTCTTATTTTCTTGGAAAAAAAAGACTGAAAAAAGTCTGAAAAGTTATCTGAAGTCATAAAAGAGGATCACAAATCGGAGTTCTTCCTATCCCGGCCCATGCCTTGCTCTCCCCGCTTCCCTTCTGTCCTTTACACAGGGTAAAGTGACAGTTTCAATTATATGCATGAGGTTTCCTGAGCTAGAGCCACTTACAGTGCAGATATAACACCTCTCCCCAGGCAGTTTAACTGCACCTAACAGCTTCAGTCATGCAAATGCTATCAATCCCTTACATGCATGACTGAAGAATGAGTCAACAGTATTTAATGCAGGAGAATTCTCGTACAAGTCATTCTAATTGAGAAAGACATTCAGATGACTAGTGAAACCTGTTCAAGAAAAAATACAAGAACTCCAGTTGCTCTGACTTATTAATACTGATATTGAACAGGTTGACTTCAATGGATATTACAGCCACAATGGAAGCAGCGCTACGGTGAAGTGTAATGTGCAGCCTCCAGGACCTGACATGTGTACATACCGTGACGTACAATCCAGAGAGGAGTGGTTCTGCAACCGGCCAAAGGGCTTTCCCTGCAGTGCCTACCAGGAGCATTCAGCAGGTGGTAGCTACCCAATACTCAATGCCACCGAGCAGCAATTTCTACAAAAGTGAGTACAAGTCAGAATGAACATCAGACATTACATCCTGTCAGGTTTCTATGTGTTGTGCCCAATGGTCGCCCCAACTCAAACCTTCTCATAAGTCCCATCTTTACATAGGGAATATGGTGGGTATTAGTTTATGCTGAATGTAGATGTGCAAGCAGCATTTATTGGGGAAGGAGATGATAAAGGTTACCCAGATCAGTTGACTTCTTTGGGATTGCTCACTAGTCTTCACTCTTATAGGTAGGCATCATTGAAGACATCCTGCACGACTGGTCCCAAAAGAATCATCATTCAGTTGGATTGTTTTGTACTTGTAGTTAGCACTAGGACCATCTGATTGCTCACTGGTCCTCACTATTATACGTAGGCATTAGTGCTGGGCACAAATATTAATTGCGAATATTGCAACTTCGAGAATTCGCAAAGATTTAGAATACAGTGCTATATATTTGTATTTACAAATATTCTATTTTTTTTTCCATCTGAACCCATGATCTCTCCCTGATTCTTGCTTTTGGGCCAATGAGAAGGCAGCAATGTCTCTGTCGGAGCTTAGCAACATCCCTAGCAACCAATAGGAAAGTTGTCTGCCCCTTACTATATAAGAACCTCCCCAGCAGCCATTTTCTACAGTTTATTTAAAATTCGGAGAGAGAGAGCAGTGTCATTGCTGAGCTCTGTGCTTTCCACGCATTACATTAGATAGTTAGTTAGCTTATATATATACTACAGATAGTTAGTGGGAGATAGTCAGTGCAGGTTAGATAGTGATATAGTAGTGTAGCTGATAGGTCCTGCTGTCTATACAGACCTGCTACAGACATGGTACTGTGATGTCACAAGTTGCACATATTGCGAAAAAATATGCACATTATTAATTGCCGAAAATTCGCAAGCGCAAATATATTGGAGCACTCTACCTGCATATAAAGCTATTGTAATATTCTGCCGTGCCGACCATGTTCTCCAGTCTCAGGAAACTTATACCAGCTTGAAAAATGTAGCATAAGTGACCAACACCTGTTTTTCGCGCGCATTACTTAAATATTAAATTGACGATTTTCGCAACCAAGAATAAAATTGCAAATTATTAAATTTGTGAATATACAGTTGCAAGAAAAAGTATGTGAACCCTTTGGAATGATATGAATTTCTGCACAAATTGGTCATAAAATGTGATCTGATCTTCATCTAAGTCACAACAATAGACAATCACAGTCGGCTTAACCTAATAACACACAAAGAGTTAAATGTTTCCATGTTTTTATTGAACACTCCATGTAACCATTCACAGTGCAGGTGGAAAAAGTATGTGAACCCTTGAATTTAATAACTGGTTGAACCTCCTTTGGCAGCAATAACTTCCACCAAACGTTTCCTGCAGTTACAGATCAGACGTGCACAACGGTCAGGAGTAATTCTTGGCCATTCCTCTTTACAGAACTGTTTCAGTTCAGCAATATTCCTGGGATGTCTGGTGTGAATCGCTTTCTTGAGGTCAGGCCACAGCATCTCAATCGGGTTGAGGTCAGGGCTCTGACTGGGCCGCTCCAGAAGGCGGATTTTCTTCTGTTTAAGCCATTCTGTTGTTGATTTACTTCTATGCTTTGGATCGTTGTCCTGTTGCAACATTCATCTTTTGTTGAGCTTCAGCTGGTGGACAGATGGCCTTAAGTTCTCCTGCAAAATGTCTTGATAAACTTGGGAATTCATTTTTTCTTCGATGATAGCAATCCGTCCAGGCCCTGACGCAGCAAAGCAGCCCCAAACCATGAGGCCCCCACCACCATACTTCACAGTTGGGATGAGATTTTGATGTTGGTGTGGACACTTTGGTTTCATCTGTCCACAGAATATTTTGCCAGTGCTGCTGTGGAACATCCAGGTGCTCTTGTGCAAACTGTAAACGTGCAGCAATGTTTTTTTTTTGGACAGCAGTGGCTTCCTCTGTGGTGTCCTCCCATGAAATCCATTCTTGTTTACGTATCATATATTCGCTGACAGGGATGTTAGCATATGCCAGAGACTTTTGTAAGTCTTTAGCTGACACTCTATGATTCTTCTTCACCTCATTGAGCAGTCTGCGCTGTGCTCTTGCAGTCATCTTTACAGGACGGCCACTCCTAGGGAGAGTAGCAGTAACCCTTTCCAGCTATGCAAGTCAACTATTCAAAATTGTAGGTTTTCTGAGAGCTTTTTTGTGTGAGGCATCATTCACATCAGGCAATGCGTCTTGTGAAAAGCAAACCCAGAACTGGTGTGTGTTATTTTTATAGGGCAGGGCAGCTGTAACCAACACCTCCAATCTCATCTCATTGATTGGACGCCAGTTGGCTGACACCTCACTCCAATTAGCTCTTTTTCCACCTGCACTGTGAATGTTTACATGGTGTGTGTCATGGAACCATGAACCAGACGTACAACAAGAGATAAGTGGAAATAAGAAGGCTTTATTGAAAATCAAGCTGTGAGGCAAAAGTCCAAACGGATGGCTAAACCGAAACAGGGTCTTGCGAAGCCAGAGGTCAGGAACCAGAAGGGTAGTCAGACGAATCCTGGATCAGGAACCAGCAGGGTAGTCAGACGAAGCCTGGATCAGGAACCAGCAGGGTAGTCAGACGAAGCCAGGATCAGGAACCAGAAGCAGCAGCAGTCTTAGAAGCATGTGAACACAGGAGGACCAAGCAAGGAACTGAAGCCACAGACCTCCTATATATATGAGCTAGGCATCCAGCTCCTACCAGTGGGAAGGAGAAGCCGCAGGGTGGGAGGCTACAAGAAACCCAGAAACCAAGATGGCCGCCAGCACATGTCAAACGAAGGAGAACAGCAAGAAGGTAAGACCATGACAGTACCTCCCCCTCAAGGGCCCCTCCTCCGCGGAGTAAAGAACGGTTTCTGAGGGAAGCGTGCGTGGAAGGCTCGGAGCAAGGCAGGAGCATGGACATCTGCGGAGGGAACCCAGGAACGCTCCTCTGGACCATAACCACGCCAATGAACCAAAAACTGCACCCAACCGCGGACCAGGCGTGAGTCCAGGATATTGCTCACCTCATACTCCTCACGATTGCCCACTTGGACCGGACGAGGCCGAGGAACCGAGGAAGTGAAACGATTACACACTAGTGGCTTCAACAGGGAGACAAGAAACACGTTGGAGATCCGCATGCCAGGAGGAAGCGCAAGGGCATAGGCTACCGGGTTTACCCTGCGAAGCACTCGGAAGGGACCAACAAAGCGAGGCGCCAGCTTGGGAGTGGGCACTCGAAGGTTGAGGTTGCGGGTGGACAACCATACGCGGTCTCCGACCTGGTAGGAAGGAGCGGGCGCTCGTCTGCGATCAGCCTGGAGTCTCTGGCGCTGCGCAGAGACCTCAAGGGACCTCTGGATCTGTACCCAAGAAGCGCGTAGGACGGAAAGGTGATCCTCCACAGCCGGAATATACTGGGGAGAGAATACCTCCGGTAACACGGCAGGTTGGAGCCCATAATTGGCCATGAAGGGAGACGTCCCAGAGGAAGAGTTCACCGCCGTGTTCCTGGCAAACTCAGCCCAAGGCAGGAGGTCAACCCAATTGTCTTGGTGATCGGAGACATAGCAACGAAGGAATTGCTCCAAGGCTTGATTGGATCGTTCTGCGGCCCCATTGGACTGAGGGTGGTAGGCCGAGGAGAAAGAGAGATGAATCCCCAACTGGGAGCAAAAGGAGCGCCAGAACCTGGACACAAACTGACTCCCCCGATCCGACACAATCTCCTTGGGCAAACCGTGCAACCGGAAGACCTCCCTGGCAAAAATCGTGGCCAACTCTCGTGCAGAGGGTAACTTCTTGAGAGGAACACAGTGGCACATTTTGGAAAACCGATCCACAATCATGAGAATGACCGTATTGCCTCGGGATGCAGGGAGGTCCACAATGAAATCCATCCCCAGGTGTGACCATGGACGCTCCCCGGTGGCTATGGGTTGCAAAAGGCCCAACGGACGGTGCCGAGGGGATTTACTCTGGGCACAAACGGAGCATGCCGCTACATATGCGGCGATGTCGGAACGTAGAGAAGGCCACCAGAACAGACGTGAAACAGCCCATGACAGCTGATTCTTTCCAGGATGCCCCGCGGCCTTGGAGTTTTGGTAGGTTCGCAACAACCGAGTGCGCAACTCCTCAGGCACAAAACATCTGCCGTTGGGAGCACCAGATTGAGCCGCCAAAATCTGCTCACCCAGGGGAGAGGTCAGGCTGGTGCGAATGGCGGCCAGGATCTGATTCGGAGGTATGACCGAAGTCGGAATCGACTCCTCCCCGGACAGCTCGGAGTACTGCCGTGATAAGGCATCCGCTCTGATGTTCTTGGAACCGGGTAGGTAGGAGACCACGTAATTAAAACATGACAAGAACAGAGCCCATCTGGCCTGACGTGGTGTCAATCTCTTGGCCTCAGAGAGGTAGGTCAGATTCTTGTGGTCCGTCAGGATGAGAACCGGAACCACCGAGCCCTCGAGCAAGTGCCTCCATTCTTTGAGGGCCTGCACGATGGCCAATAACTCCCTGTCACCAATCTGATAGTTGCACTCCGCGGAAGACAGTTTCCGGGAGTAAAACCCACAAGGAAGCAGAGGACCCTCTGGTGTTCTACGCTGAGACAGAAGGGCGCCTACTCCCGTCTCAGACGCGTCCACCTCGAGGACAAAAGGCAACCCAGGGTTGGGATGCGACAGAATCGGAGCCGACACAAAGGCGGACTTTAGAGCCTCAAAAGCTCGGATGGCCTCGAGCGGCCAGACCTGGGGATTACTGCCCTTCCTGGTCAGATCCGTGAGAGGCTTGGCTAGCATGGAAAAGTCCCTGATGAACTTCCGATAATAATTGGCGAAGCCCAAAAAGCGCTGCAGGGCACGAAGACCACTGGGCTGGGGCCACTGTAAGACAGCCGAAACCTTCTCAGGATCCATGGAGAACCCCTCAGCGGAAATGATGTAACCTAAGAAGGTTACCTGGGATCGGTGAAATTCGCATTTCTCAAGCTTACCGAACAGCTTGTTCTCTCGTAACCGTTGCAACACTCGTCTGACATCCGAAATGTGGGCCTCCATGGATTCAGAATGTACCAAGATGTCATCCAAATAGACCACCACACACTGCTGCAACAGGTCACGGAAAACATCGTTGATGAATTCCTGGAAGACTGCGGGCGCATTGCACAACCCAAAGGGCATAACCAAGGATTCATAATGACCGGTCCTGGTGTTAAACGCGATCTTCCACTCATCGCCCGCCTTGATCCTTACCAGGTTATATGCCGCCCTCAGGTCGAGTTTGGTAAAGACCGTGGCCCCTTTGAGGCGATCGAACAGCTCGGAAATCAAGGGTATCGGGTAAGCGTTCTTGAACGTGATGCGATTGAGACCCCTGTAATCGATGCAAGGCCTCAACTCACCGCCCTTCTTTTTCACAAAGAAAAATCCAGCCCCTGCCGGGGACGAGGATTTGCGAATGTGTCCGCGTGAAAGCGCCTCCCTCACGTACTCCTCCATGGCCTCATTCTCCGCTACCGACAGTGGATAGACTTTGCCACGAGGAGGAACGGCACCAGATTGTAACTCTATGGCACAATCGTATGGGCGGTGCGGAGGTAGGGCAACCGCACGCACCTTATCGAATACATCCCGGTACTCCTCGTATTCAGGAGGCAACAGAGAGTCCGAGGAAGTACACAGCAACTTGACAGACCCATGGATGCAACTAGCCCCACACTGCGGTGACCACGAGAGGATCTCGGCCGATCTCCAATCAAAAGTCGGATTATGCTTCTGGAGCCAGGGGTACCCCAAGACCACCGAGTAGTGTGGAGACGAAATAACCTGGAGACAGACCGACTCTCTGTGAACGGCACCAATGGCCATCCCCACTGGAAGGGTCTCATGAGTCACGTGTGGCGGCAGAAGGGGTCTGCCGTCTATCGCCTCAAGAGCCAGTGGGGAACCTCGAGGCTGCAGAGGAATGGAATTGGCGGCAGCGAACACACTATCAATGAACAAACCACCAGCACCAGAGTCCACCAACGCCTGGGTCGTCACCGAGCCCCCGACCCAGGAGAGGACAACAGTAATCAGTGGTTTGTCAACACGGGAAACCGGGGACGAGGAGACTCCACCCAAGATCTGCCCCCGACAGGATCTCAGGTGCGAGCGTTTCCCGGACGGTTCGGGCATGCCAACCGAAAATGCCCACCGAGACCACAGTACATGCATCGGCCCTCGCGTCTCCGGAGTGCCCTCTCCCCCTCGGACAGGCGAGCAAACCCCAGCTGCATGGGTTCACCCCCAGACAAGTCATCCCCAGGAGGCGTGAGAGGAGAGGGAGGCACGGGTGGGACAGCAAACGTAGGCGCCAATCTGTTAGAAGACCTCCGCAGGCTCTCCTTAAAGGAAGGTCTCTCCCTGAGTCTGGTGTCAATCAAAATCAGGAAAGAAATAAGAGACTCGAGCTCCACTGGTAGGTCCTTAGCTGCAACCTCATCCTTCAAGGCATCCGAGAGACCATGAGAGAAAGCAGCGACCAGAGCCTCATTATTCCAGCCCACCTCTGCTGCCAGGGTACAAAACTCAATGGCGTATTCAGCTACGGATCGTGAACCCTGTCTGATGGACATAAGGAGCTTCGCAGCAGAGGCAGCACGAGCCGGCACATCGAATACCTTCCGAAGAGAAGCAACAAAACCGGAAAACTCGGCAACCACCGGATTGTTGTTCTCCCATAAAGGGCTGGCCCAGGCCAAGGCCTTGTCCGAGAGCAGCGAGATCAAGAAGCCCACCTTTGATCTCTCAGTAGGAAAGGCATGTGGCAGCAACTCGAAATAAATGCCCACCTGGTTAAGGAAACCTCGGCACTGAGTTGGCTCTCCCCCAAAGCGCTGTGGAAGGGGGGCAGAACCGGTCATACCCCGAAACACCGCAGGCGCAGCAACTGGTGTCGGGGTAGACTCTGGCGCAACAACCGGAGCGGCAGTAGGAGCGGGCCCAGGAGCGACAACCGACCCATCGGCAACGGAAGCTAAATGAGCCGTGCGTTCAAGCAGGGTTTGCAACGCCACAGCGAACCGACCCAACAGGTGATCCTGCTGATCAAGTCTGGCAACCAGCGTAGGTAGCGAGGATGGCCCTGTACCGTCAGAATTCATGGCTTGGTCCTAATGTCATGGAACCATGAACCAGACGTACAACAAGAGATAAGTGGAAATAAGAAGGCTTTATTGAAAATCAAGCTGTAAGCAAAAGTCCAAACGGATGGCTAAACCGAAACAGGGTCTTGCGAAGCCAGAGGTCAGGAACCAGAAGGGTAGTCAGACGAAGCCTGGATCAGGAACCAGCAGGGTAGTCAGACGAAGCCTGGATCAGGAACCAGCAGGGTAGTCAGACGAAGCCAGGATCAGGAACCAGAAGCAGCAGCAGTCTTAGAAGCATGTGAACACAGGAGGACCAAGCAAGGAACTGAAGCCACAGACCTCCTATATATATGAGCTAGGCATCCAGCTCCTCCCAGTGGGAAGGAGAAGCCGCAGGGTGGGAGGCTACAAGAAACCCAGAAACCAAGATGGCCGCCAGCACATGTCAAACGAAGGAGAACAGCAAGAAGGTAAGACCATGACAGTGTGTTCAATAAAAACATGGTAACATTTAACTCTTTGTGTGTTATTAGTTAAGCAGACTGTGATTGTCTATTGTTGTGACTTAGATGAAGATCAGATCACATTTTATGACCAATTTGTGCAGAAATCCATATCATTCCAAAGGGTTCACAAACTTTTTCTTACAACTGTATGACAAATATTCTTCTAAATATTCGCAAAATATTGCAAATTCGAATATTTCCTCTGCCACTCATCACTATCCTACTACTCTATCCTACTAGGCATCATTAAAGACTGGTCCCAGAAGAATCATCAGTCAGTTGGATTGTTTTGTACTTGTAGTTAGCACTAGGACCATCTGACAACTTTCTCAAGTAATTTAGATGCACATCTGTGGAAACACAGCAGGTCATAGGCTAGAATGTTCTACTAGTACTACCAATCAAGAACTATGAGTAGGTATAACATACTGGATTGTATGAATCTCCATAGGGATACCAATAAACATAATGTCTGAAGTTAAGAACCACCAGATCCCAGTCTATATCTTGTGTCCTCACAGATCGGTCACTGATCAGACAATTTCATCAACTCTGAGAAAAATCACCATCCTTCCCCAGACCTCCAGTACAGGTGAGAACATTCGGGAGGTGGTCAATCGTGGATGTATTACTTCTGGTACCATGAATAGTCATTGCACAATATTGTTGCAGGGGATAAAAGTGTTTGTAGACCTGGACTCCCCATTCCGGACCCCTCAGGATATTATTATCAGGACGTGTGGCAGTCTCGTGTGTGCAGGAACAGACGCTTCACTTCTCCATCCAACGTCACCGCCTGTCTGAAGGGAAAGGTTGTCTACATGTTTGGAGATTCAACTCTTCATCAATGGTGGTTCTACCTTGTGAAGTTCATCCCATGTGAGTTACTGGAACGGGTAACATAGTAACATAGTATATAAGGCTGAAAAAAGCCCTTTGTCCATCCAGTTCAGCCTGCTGTCCTGCAAGTTGATCCAGAGAAAGGCAAAGTAAACCCTGTGAGGTAGAAGCCAATTTTCCTCAATTTAGTGGAAAAAAATCCTTCCCGACTCCAATCAAGCAATGAGAATAACTCCCTGGATCAACGACCCCTCTCTAGTAGCTATAGCCTGTAATATTATTACACTCCAGAAATACATCCAGGCCCCTCCTGAATTCCTTTATTGTACTCACCATCACCACCTCCTCAGGCAGAGAGTTCCATAGTCTCACTGCTCTTACAGTAAAGAGTCCATAGTCTCACTGCTCTTACAGTACAGAGTCCATAGTCTCACTGCTCTTACAGTAAAGAGTCCATAGTCTCACCGCTCTTACCGTATAGAGTCCATAGTCTCACTGCTCTTACCGTAAAGAATCCTCTTCTATGTTTGTGTACAAACCTTCTTTCCTCCAGACGCAGAGGATGTCCCCTCGTCACAGTCCTAGGAATAAATAGATGATGGGAGTGATCTCTGTACTGACCCCTGATATATTTATACATAGTAATTAGATCTCCCCTCAGTCGTCATTTTTCTAAAGTGAATAACCCTAATTTTGATAATCTTTCAGGATACTGTAGTTGCCCCATTCCAGTTATTACTTTAGTTGCCCTCCTCTGGACCTAATCCAGCTCTGCTATGTCTGCCTTGTTCACAGGAGCCCAGAACTGTACACAGCACTCCATGTGTGGTCTGACTAGTGATGTGTAAAGTGGTAGGACTATGTTCTTATCACGGGCATCTATGCCCCTTTTGATGCAACCCTTTATCTTATTGGCCTTGGCAGCAGCTGCCTGACACTGGTTTCTACTGCTTAGTTTGCGGTTCACCAAAATTCCTAGGTCTTTTTCCATGTCAGTATTACCCAGTGTTTTACCATTTAGTATGTACGGGTGACTTGCATTATTCCTTCCCATGTGCATAACCTTACACATGTCATTGTTAAACCTCATCTGTCACTTTTCTGCCCAAGCCTTCAATTTATCAAGATCCCTGTGTAGCAGTATACTGTCCTCTGTAGTATATATACAGTATACTGTCCTCTGTAGTATATATACAGTATACTGTCCTTTGTAGTATATATACAGTATACTGTCCTCTGTAGTATATAAATGTATATACATATATATATATATATATTTATACAGTATACTGTCCTATGTAATATATATACAGTATACTGTCCTCTGTAGTATATATATATATATATATATATATATACAGTATAGTGTCCTCTGTAGTATATATATATGTATATATATATATATATATATTTATACAGTATACTGTCCTATGTAATATATATACAGTATACTGTCCTCTGTAGTATATATATATATACACACACACAGCATACTGTCCTCTGTAATATATTTACAGTATACTGTACCCTGTAGTGTATATATACAGTATAGTGTCCTCTGTAGTATATATGTGTATATATATATATATATATATATATATATATATATAAAGTATACTGTCCTCTGTAGTATATATGTGTATATATATATATATATATATATATATATATATATAAAGTATACTGTCCTCTGTAGTATATATATGTATATATATATATATATATATATATATTTATACAGTATACTGTCCTATGTAATATATATACAGTATACTGTCCTCTGTAGTGTATATATAGTATACTGTCCTCTGTAGTATATATACAGTATACTGTACCCTGTAGTGTATATATACAGTATAGGGTCCTCTGTAGTATATGTATACAGTATACTGTCCTCTGTAGTGTGTATATATATATATATATATATATATAAAAACAGTATACTCTCCTCTGTAGTATTTATATACAGTATACCTTCCTCTGTAGTATATATATATATATATATATATATATATATATATATATATATGCAGTATACTGTCCTCTGTAGTATATACAGTATACTGTCCTCTGTAGTATATGCATACAGTATAATGTTCTCTGTATTACATATATATATATATATATATATATATATATATACAGTACAGACTAAAAGTTTGGACACACCTTCTCATTCAAAGAGTTTTCTTTATTTGTAGATTCACACTGAAGGCATCAAAACTATGAATTAGCACATGTGGAATTATATACATAACAAAAAAAGTGTGAAACAACTGAAAATATGTCATATTCTAGGTTCTTCAAAGTAGCCACCTTTTGCTTTGATTACTGCTTTGCACACTCTTGGCATTCTCTTGATGAGCTTCAAGAGGTAGTCACCTGAAATGGTCTTCCAACAGTCTTGAAGGAGTTCCCAGAGATGCTTAGCACTTGTTGGCCCTTTTGCCTTCACTCTGCAGTCCAGCTCACCCCAAACCATCTCGATTGGGTTCAGGTCCGGTGACTGTGGAGGCCAGGTCATCTGGCACAGCACCCCATCACTCTCCTTCATGGTCAAATAGCCCTTACACAGCCTGGAGGTGTATTTGGGGTAATTGTCCTGTTGAAAAATAAATGATGGTCCAACTAAACGCAAACCGGATGGAATAGCATGCCGCTGCAAGATGCTGTGGTAGCCATGCTGGTTCAGTATGCCTTCAATTTTGAATAAATCCCCAACAGTGTCACCAGCAAAGCACCCCCACACCATCACACCTCCTCCTCCATGCTTCACGGTGGGAACCAGGCATGTAGAGTCCATCCGTTCACCTTTTCTGCTTCGCACAAAGACACGGTGGTTGGAACCAAAGATCTCAAATGTGGGCTCATCAGACCAAAGCACAGATTTCCACTGGTCTAATGTCCATTCCTTGTGTTCTTTAGCCCAAACAAGTCTCTTCTGCTTGTTGCCTGTCCTTAGCAGTGGTTTTCTAGCAGATATTCTACCATGAAGGCCTGATTCACACAGTCTCCTCTTAGCAGTTGTTCTAGAGATGTGTCTGCTGCTAGAACTCTGGGTGGCATTGACCTGGTCTGTAATCTGAGCTGCTGTTAACCTGCGATTTCTGAGGCTGGTGACTCGGATGAACTTATCCTCCACAGCAGAGGTGACTCTTGGTCTTTCTTTCCTGGGGCGGTCTGCATGTGAGCCAGTTTCTTTGTAGCGCTTGATGGTTTTTGTGACTGCACTTGGGGACACTTTCAAAGTTTTCCCAATTTTTCGGACTGACTGACCTTCATTTCTTAAAGTAACGATGGCCACTCATTTTTCTTTACTTAGCTGCTTTTTTCTTGCCATAATACAAATTCTAACAGTCTATTCAGTAGGACTATCAGCTGTGTATCCACCTGACTTCTCCACGACGCAACTGATGGTCCCAACCCCATTTAAAAGGCAAGAAATCCCACTTATTAAACCTGACAGGGCACACCTGTGAAGTGAAAACCATTGCAGGTGACTACCTCTTGAAGCTCATCAAGAGAATGCCAAGAGTGTGCAAAGCAGTAATCAAAGCAAAAGGTGGCTACTTTGAAGAACCTAGAATATGACATATTTTCAGTTGTTTCACACTTGTTTGTTATGTGTATAATTCCACATGTGATAATTCATAGTTTTGATGCCTTCAGTTTGAAGCTACAATTTTCATAGTCATGAAAATAAAGAAAACTCTTTGAATGAAAAGGTGCGTCCAAACTTTTGGTCTGTACTGTATATATATATTTATAAAAATATACACAGTATACTGTCCTCTGTAGTATACATATATATATATACGGTAAACTCTCCTCTGTAGTATATATACAGTATACTGACCTCTGTAGTATATTTATACAGTATACTGTCCTCTGTAGTGTATATATATATATATATACATACAGTATACTGTCCTCTGTAGTATATTTATACAGTATACTGTCCTCTGTAGTATATATACAGTATACTGTCCTCTGTAGTATATATTCAGTACACTGTCCTCTGTAGTATATATATATACAGTACACTGTCCTCTGTAGTATATATATATATACAGTATACAGACCTCTGTAGTATATTTATACAGTATACGTTCCTCTGTAGTATATATATATACAGTATACAGACCTCTGTAGTACATATATATACAGTACACTGTCCTCTGTAGTATATATTCTGTACACTGTCCTCTGTAGTATATATACAGTATACTGTCCTCTGTAGTATTTATATATATACAGTATACAGACCTCTGTAGTATACATACAGTATACTGTCCTCTGTAGTGTATATACTGTCCTCTGTAGTATATATACAGTATACTTTCCTCTGTAGTATATTTATACAGTATACTGTCCTCTGTAGTATATATACAGTATACTGACCTCTGTAGTATATATATACAGTATACTGTGCTCTGTAGTATATATACAGTATACTGTCCTCTGTAGTATATATATACAGTATACTGTCCTCTGTAGTGTGTATATATACAGTATACTGTCCTCTGTAGTATATATGCAGTATACTGTCCTCTGTAGTATATATACAGTATACTGACCTCTGTAGTATATTTATACAGTATACTGTCCTCTGTAGTATATATACAGTATACTGACCTCTGTAGTATATTTATACAGTATACTTTCCTCTGTAGTATATTTATACTGTATACTGTCCTCTGTAGTATATATACAGTATATTGACCTCTGTAGTATATTTATACAGTATACTTTCCTCTGTAGTATATGTATACTGTCCTCTGTAGTATATATACAGTATACTGTCCTCTGTAGTGTATATACAGTGTACTGTCCTCTGTAGTATATATACAGTATACTGTCCTCTGTAGTATATATACAGTATACTGTCCTCTTCTATGTTAATTTACAGTTTAGTGACATTTGTAAAAAAAAAAAAAAAAAATATTTTGTGCAGGCCTTCTACAAGATGTGAGGCAGTGACAGGCCTCATATATGAAGGATGGTATGCATCTCCCAGAATGGTGCAGGAAACCTATTAAGGAGATACATATTGTGATTTGCTGTGGAGCACCTGAGCCGTGCCACCTCGGTGGAATGGAAGCCGGAATCTAGAGTGTCCACTAAGATAGATAGTGGACATTGGTGTTACCTAGTATAGCTGGTAACAACTAATCCGGGCCTAGATTTTACTTGTAGTAAGCAAATTGCTGGGTGGGTGCTTACTCCCCACGATCCACTCCGGTGTTTATACGTGGCCCATGTCCACGATTGTGTTTAAAAGTCAGCAGCATGAGGCAGGGGGTGTCTGTTGTGTGAGAGGCTGCAGATCATGTTAAGCAAACACTGGCCTGTGGACGCTTGTGAAGGAGCCCCAAGACTGCAGGACTTTATTGTGGATGACATGAACTGACTGCTTGTCCCCGCTGCGATCCGGCTGAACTGAACTGTGAGTTGCTGGAACAAGCAATAAACTGTATTGAAGTGACTTTGTTATGTCCCTGCCTTTCTTCAAAACTGTTGTAGAAGGGGACTTCTCTAACCTCCACTCGAACCACAAGTGGGGTGGTGAGCGAGAGAGAAAGGGGCGCACAATAGGATAGTACGTTCGAATAAATTAACGTGCATGGTTCACCAGCAGGTGTATCTGGCAGAAACAGATCTTTAGATAGAATGGGACACACCATTCCCCCCCCCCCTCCCCTGTTGGGCATAAGTCGGCTAGTCCTGCTTCCTACCAAGGGAAGAGTTCTAGGAAGCTACAGTCAGTCTAGAGTGGAGTTGGAAAGATAAAAGACATGGCACAGTGAGAGGAATGCCCCCCTCCCCCCCACCTACTTCAGCAGGGGTCTCCAAAGGGAAGCAGCTCATAGAGCACCTTTACAATTTATAGACAGGATATTACGAGGGGTCAATGGCCAAAAGCACTCCACTCAAAGGTACAAGAATGGTTAGAAAGTCTAGCTACCAGACCAAAGCCAGAGTTTAGCACAACAGAGCCAGAGAAAGCAAGGTATCCAAGTTTGCCTGCCAGTTTACCCCCAAAACCTGCTGGAGCCAAGAGAAATACCAAATATTGTCTGGATGCAAGTTTATTCAAGTAAAGCTGTTGAACTGTTTAAAGTCTGGACTCGGATTATTCTCCAACAAGTACAACTCTCCCCTTTATTGCTATGGAGCATAACCCTGGTGAGTGACAGTATCCAGGTAGGAGCACCGTGACACACACAAAACTTATGAGGCCACGTCACCATTTGGCATTCCTAAAAACTTGGGACACAATCGTACCAATGTCTGCACCTGGCAGCAAAGACAATAACTTGCAGACATCACCTAGATGGTAGTTCCAGTGTATAGGACTGATGAAGGTAGCCTAGGTGTGTACTTGCTATCTCAATCAGGGCTACTGATGTTTATTGTATGTCTCTGTACATAGGAGATATGTTGTGGTTTGAGTACATCCTCTTAAACTGTATATGGAATGATGTCACCTATGTGTGATATAACAGTGAGTTTTGTTTTGGCAGCTCTACAGAAGGTGGACCGTAATGTCAGCTATGACCCTGGAGTCCTGCTGGCCTCGGATACTGATCATGGCTATCTAGTACAATGGCGAGTACACCAGAGGCCACTTACCATGCTTCGCATGCGTTTACAGGAGCTGCACTACATCGCCAATGAGCTGGATAACATTGGAGGGGGGGACAATGACCTGGTGATTGTCATAAACTGCATGGCGCACTTTGCCTCATTCCCGGTAAAATTTTATTTGCAGAGGATAAGAAATATCCGTAATGCTGTTGTCCGGTTATTGAAGCGAAGCCCCCAGACCAAGGTCATCATCAAATCCGGGAACACCGGCTTCCTCTATGAACATGGAAGTGACTGGCTGTCCTTCCAGCTGGACACCCTAATGAGGGCCGTCTTCTCAGGACTTCCAGTTGCATTAATAGATGCCTGGCAGATGACCTCCTGCCATTACCTGCCCAAAGACATTCACCCTCAGAAAATCATAATCAAGAATATGGTGGACTCGATGCTCTCCTATATTTGTCCAGAATAGGTTGGCACAAACAAGATTGTAACAGGAATCCTCATCATCATTGCTAGAACATAGGACCAAAACCTCCACCTTCACTATGCCTGAAAGAGACATCACCCAGCTGTTCTGTACAGTATGTTGTGGTGTAAAGAAAGAAACTGATGGGTTAGACATAGAAAAAAACACTTACTGCTCTTAATAAAGGTGCAGCCATTAGCTGAATGCTCTTGACTCCCCATACACCCTTGGCTAGATGAGCGTATATGGTCATCAGTCTATGGGGAGAGAGGATAAAGCTGCTGGAATACACTTCTGTTGGTGTGTTATCTCTTGGAAGAAGGAAAGGATCGAGTACTAAAACGGATATATGTAACTAAGTGAGCACAAGTCGAATTCTGACACCATCGATCAGTACTGACTATGAGAAGGTTATGTGCCATTTTAGGGATCTTAGAAGTTGTAACGTTACATCAATCCTTGTGAAAATTGTTAAAATCTGTCACAAATTTATATTCCAAGACTCATGAAGAGCAACCTGTAGACCTTTAGACAGCTGTTTCTTAGTTATTGTACCTGATCAGCAGAGAGTACAGAACACCAACCAAAACAGCTGTCTTCATTTGGGTCTCTCACCTTAGAAGGAATCTCAAGTTTTACTGACGAGCGAATATACATACTTTTTTCCCATCGAGCATTGCCTGAAGATACTATAAGTCTGCGTGCACCAATGGGGTTCTTCAGTTAGAACCAGTACCTCCTACCAGGGCATCTCCTCCTGTCAACCAGCCAGCAGATTTATATATTATCCTCTATTGTGATAAGATTTCCCCCATGCAAAGTCATCAACTCCTTATATTGTTTATTACTGTGTAACCACATTTATATGCTGTAATATAAATCCTGTTCATTTGCACTGTATTTTCAAAGTACTATGGGAGGGGTTAATAAATAATGAGAGACTTTTGGGACTTTCTAGCTAATAATGAGAAGTTGATCATTCTCCACAGTTACAATACGAGTTTAAGAAGAGCATGTTTTGAAGGGGAAAAGCCAGACTTGTTTACCACCAAAACCAGACAGACTGACCTCTCGAAAGTCTGTGTTATCTCTGTTGAGTATCATTGAAGCTCTAATGTAAGTATATACCGGAGTTGTAACATTGTATCTATTTGTGCTGAGATTATCCACTCCACCCCTCCCACTAGAAGGTTCTAGTTCAGACAGAAACTGTGTATAAGGAGAGCAGTCAGAACCCTGCCAGCAGAGTCTTCAAACAGCATAAGAAACTGCTGCATAACTTGAGGCTCAGGCAGTTTCCCTGGTATGCATGGGGGTGATGTGACAGACTGATGGGGTTGGTTTTCAGGCGCCATCTGTGCGCTTTCTGCAGAAGACTGGGTGGGAGATAATGTGAACGTGCTGGATCCACTGTCGGCCACCCAATTGACTAATGCCTGTACCTGCTCAGGCCTTACCATCCTTAGAACGGCATTGGGCCCCACCATATATCGCTGTAAATTCTGGCGGCTACTGGGACCTGAGGTAGTTGGTACACTAGGACATGTGGATGTGGCAGAACGGCCACGTCCTCTCCCAGCACCAGAGGGTCCACTAACACCACCACGACCATGTCCACGTCCGCGTCCCTTACTAGATGTTTTCCTCATTGTTACCGTTCACCACATCAAGAAAAAAATTATTTGGCCCAATGTATTGAATTCAAATTCAGGCCTTTTTTTATAGGCACCTAACACTATCTGGCTATCTATTTAGGTACCGTATTACACTAATACAGGCACAGCAGTAACCACAGATTTAGCTGACTATAAATTTTAGGCCTATTTTTTAGGCGCTGGGTGACAGATATACGTTTACGGACAGAATTAGACTTGGAAATGCACGGTAGCGTGTGAAGTTATTGAGGGTGACCCTATCAGCACCTACAATCTAATATACCCTTTTATGGATAGATTTAAAGTTGGCCTGATACAGCAGAAACCACTGATTTAGGGAATTGCTAAGTTGTGAATTGTATTTCAATCCAGAACAAAAATATATTCTTTGCCAGACAGCAGACAGTATTACAATTGGCTAGCCACAGCTGAAACACCAGATTTAGGGTACTTATATTTTGGCAATTGTATTTCACCCCTCAATAAAATAGTAAGCACAGCTTCCTCCGCCTCTGGAGGAACGTTGGCACCTGCCGCCCAGCAAACAGGGGATGTACCACCAACACTACCACCTCCGTCACCAAGCATCTCAACCATGTCACACGGCAGCGTTCAGCTCTCCATCTCACAAACATTTGAGAGAAAGCGTAAATTCCCACCTAGCCACCCTCGATCCCTGGCCCTGAATGCCAGCATTTCTAAACTTCTGGCCTATGAAATACTGTCATTCAGGCTGGTGGACACAGACAGCGTCAAACAGCTCATGTCGCTTGCTGTCCCACAGTATGTTGTTCCCAGCCGCCACTACTTCTCCAAGAGAGCCGTGCCTTCCCTGCACAACCAAGTATCCGATAAAATCAAGTGTGCACTGCGCAACGCCATCTGTGGCAAGGTCCACCTAACCACAGATACAGGGACCAGTAAGCACGGCCAGGGACGCTATATCTCCCTAACTGCACACTGGGTAAATGTAGTGGCAGCTGGGCCCCAGGCGGAGAGCTGTTTGGCGCACGTCCTTCCGCCGCCAAGGTTCGCAGGGCAACATTCTCTGCCTCCTGTTGCCTCCTTCTCCTACTCGGCTTCCTCCTCCTCTTCTTCCACCTGCTCATCCAGTCAGCCACACACCTTCCCCACCAACTTCAGCACAGCCCGGGGTAAACGTCAGCAGGCCATTCTAAAACTCATATGTTTGGGGGACAGGCCCCACACCGCACAGGAGTTGTGGCGGGGTATAGAACAACAGACCGACGAGTGGTTGCTGCCGGTAAGCCTCAAGCCCGGCCTGGTGGTGTGCGATAATGGGCGAAATCTCGTTGCAGCTCTGGGACTAGCCGGTTTGACGCACATCCCTTGCCTGGTGCATGTGCTGAATTTGGTGGTGCAGAAGTTCATTCACAACTACCCCGACATGTCAGAGCTGCTGCATAAAGTGCGGGCCGTCTGTTCGCGCTTCCGGCGTTCACATCCTGCCGCTGCTCGCCGGTCTGCGCTACAGCGCAACTACGGCCTTCCCGCTCACCGCCTCATATGCGACGTGCCCACCAGGTGGAACTCCACCTTGCACATGCTGGACAGACTGTGCGAGCAGCAGCAGGCCATAGTGGAGTTTCAGCTGCAGCACGCACGGGTCAGTCGCACTACAGAACAGCACCACTTCACCACCAATGACTGGGCCTCCATGCGAGACCTGTGTGCCCTGTTGCGCTGTTTCGAGTACTCCACCAACATGGCCAGTGGCGATGACGCCGTTATCAGCGTTACAATACCACTTCTATGTCTCCTTGAGAAAACAGGGCGATGATGGATAAGGAGGTGGCCCAGGAGGAGGAGGAGGAGGAGGGAGAGGGGTCATTTTTAGCACTTTCAGGCCAGTCTCTTCGAAGTGACTCAGAGGGAGGTTTTTTGCAACAGCAGAGGCCAGGTACAAATGTGGCCAGCCAGGGCCCACTACTGGAGGACGAGGAGGACGAGGATGAGGAGGAGGTGGAGGAGGAGGAGGAGGAGGCATGTTCACAGCGGGGTGGCACGTTGGTAGACGCACTACTCAGAGCATTCCCAAATGTCACAGGGGAACAAGTGGAAGCCCAAGGCGAAGGCAGAGGAGGAGCAAGAGGTCGCCAAGGCAGCTGTGTCACGGCCAGCTCCTCTGAGGGCAGGGTTAGCATGGCAGAGATGTGGAAAAGTTTTGTCAACACGCCACAGCTAACTGCACCACCACCTGATATGGAACGTGTTAGCAGGAGGCAACATTTCACTAACATGGTGGAACAGTACGTGTGCACACCCCTCCACGTACTGACTAATGGTTCGGCCCCATTCAACTTCGGGGTCTCCAAATTGTCCACGTGGCCAGATCTAGCCTTTTTTGCCTTGGAGGTGCTGGCCTGCCCGGCAGTCAGCGTTTTGTCTGAAAGTGTATTCAGCACAGCAGGGGGCGTCATTACAGACAAACGCAGCCGCCTGTCTACAGCCAATGTGGACAAGCTGACGTTCATAAAAATAAACCAGGCATGGATCCCACAGGTAAACCAAAACTAACAAGTGGAGAATGGTATAAAAAATTTAAATTTATTGATAAAATACAAAGGATGGAGCTACTACAGAATTACAAGAGTACGGAGAAGCACAGGGTCACAGACGCCACAGTTGACCAAAGTGTCTATGAATGATGACACATAAACAGGTACCGAAATAAAGTGCTAATGTGCATTTAAAGATGACCAAAATGGCCCAATATGAAGGTTCTACACTATATCTACATACAATTAATGCTATTAGCCCTGTTGATAGCAGGGGAAAGGCACAACGTATCCACACATGGCATTGAAACAATAAAACAGCAGACCATGGAAGTGAATTCTCAGATGGAAATCACAATGTAAGCAAGTAGTTACCTTGGATGCATGGAGAGACTCACTATGGATACGTGCAAAGTCACTGGCAGAAGTTAGGACAGGGAGATATCAGTGTAGAACGTACCTGAAGACATTCTGAAGGTGAGTGGGCGTGAGGACTCTGAGCGCACAACCTCGACGCGCGTTTCGCCCTACGGCTTCGTCAGGAGGTATGGAATGATATGTAGACAGGGTATATATAGGGAGAAGTGGGTGGGTAAGGGGAAAATTACCTCCATATGGTACACCTGTGGTCCACATGTCTGGGCGCGGGATGCTCCATGATGCTCGACGCCATCTCTCGGCGCATCCACGTCATCGCGCTAGCGCGAAAATATGGCGTCGAGCAGCGCATGCGCAGTCCGCGGCCCTGTGGAACGCAGGTGACCCGCAACCGCTAGTATATAGATAGGGAGACAGGAAGTGCTACAACCATGTAACTGACTGTAACAAAATGCCAAAAAGGGGACACCGGACGTATCCATACTGAGTCTCACACAATTTCAACTGCGCCTGGAACCAACAATTCACATCGTGTGCACGTGCCAAATAATACATAGAGTCAGCCGTGTGTGAGTGGGGGCGGGGCGGAGCACATCCATAACCAAATGGTTGCTCCAGCCCGTCCCCACTGACCACGGCCGAAACATGGAAAGTGCCCCCCAAGGACCATATAATTATGGACCTTAATATCATATGCCATAAAATGACTGTGAAACAGAAAATAATAAATAACATGATGTGTTGTACATTATATAAAAATATACACATATATATGTAACCAATATAAAGAATATAGGCAATATCAACATTAATTTAGCAATACAATTTCATATATATTTTTAATGGTTATAGTCAGATGTCGACTATGTGTTCAGAATCGATGATCCGGGAGGCGTAATTAAATACGCCTACCCGTTAGTAAATGCTCTTTAGATTTAAAGTTAAGAAGTCACCGGAGCATAGATAGATCCATGCCTTAATAGATAAACGATCTATACATATTACCTAATTCGATATCGAACACACAGTCGACATCTAAAAACCAAGCAGCATGATTCAAAAAAGCATGATACAAAAATCATAATTATGATTGAATAGTCATAATTAGGGATGAGCGAACTCGAACTGTATAGTTCGGGTTCGTACCGAATTTTGGGGTGTCCGTGACACGGACCCGAACCCGGACATTTTCGTAAAAGTCCGGGTTCGGGTTCGGTGTTCGTCGCTTTCTTCGCGCTTTTGTGACGCTTTCTTGGCGCTTTTTGAAAGGCTGCAAAGCAGCCAATCAACAAGCGTCATACTACTTGCCCCAAGAGGCCATCACAGCCATGCCTACTATTGGCATGGCTGTGATTGGCCAGAGCACCATGTGACCCAGCCTCTATTTAAGCTGGAGTCACATAGCGCCGCCCGTCACTCTGCTCTGATTAGCGTAGGGAGAGGTTGCGGCTGCGACAGTAGGGCGAGATTAGGCAGATTAACTCCTCCAAAGGACTTGATTAACTGATCGATCTGCAGCTGTGGATCATTGAGCTGCTGATCCTCAATTGCTCACTGTTTTTAGGCTGCACAGACCGTTTGTCAGTCTCATTTTTCTGGGGTGATCGGCGGCCATTTTGTGTCTTGTGGTGCGCCAGCACAAGCTGCGACCAAGTGCATTTAACCCTCAATGGTGTGGTTGTTTTTTGGCTAAAGCCTACATCAGGGTGAAGCTGTCACACCAAGTGCATTTATCCAGCAATAGTCTGTTCATTTTTTGGCCATATACAAAATCAGGGGCAAGCTGCGCCTGTCACCAAGTGCATTTAACCCTCAATGGTGTGGTTGTTTTTTGGCTAAAGCCTACATCAGGGTGAAGCTGTGACACCAAGTGCATTTAACCAGCAATAGTCTGTTCATTTTTTGGCCATATACAAAATCAGGGGCAAGCTGCGCCTGTCACCAAGTGCATTTAACCCTCAATGGTGTGGTTGTTTTTTGGCTAAAGCCTACATCAGGGTGAAGCTGTGACACCAAGTGCATTTAACCAGCAATAGTCTGTTCATTTTTTGGCCATATACAAAATCAGGGGCAAGCTGCGCCTGTCACCAAGTGCATTTAACCCTCAATGGTGTGGTTGTTTTTTGGCTAAAGCCTACATCAGGGTGAAGCTGTCACACCAAGTGCATTTAACCAGCAATAGTCTGTTTATTTTTTGGCCATATCCCAGTCTAAGGCCTCATGCACACGACAGTTTTTTTTCACGGCCCGCAAAAACTGGGTCCGTGGGTCCGTGATCCGTGACCGTTTTTTCGTCCGTGGGTCTTCCTTGATTTTTGGAGGATCCACGGACATGAAAAAAAAGTCGTTTTGGCGTCCGCCTGGCCGTGCGGAGCCAAACGGATCCGTCCTGAATTACAATGCAAGTCAATAGGGACGGATCCGTTTGAAGTTGACACAATATGGTGCCATTTCAAACGGATCCGTCCCCATTGACTTTCAATGTAAAGTCTGGAGTTCTGTTATACCATCGGATTGGAGTTTTCTCCAATCCGATGGTATATTTTAACTTGTAGCGTCCCCATCACCATGGGAACGCCTCTATGTTAGAATATACTGTCGGATATGAGCTACATCGTGAAACTCATTTCCGACAGTATATTCTAACACAGAGGCGTTCCCATGGTGATGGAGACGCTTCAGGTTAGAATATACAAAAAAACTGTGTACATGACTGTCCCCTGCTGCCTGGCAGGTGCTGCCAGGCAGCAGGGGGCAGACCCCCCCCCTGTTTTTAACTCATTGGTGGCCAGTGGGCCCCCCCTCCCCTGTTGTTAACTCGTGGGTGGCCAGTGTGCGCACCCCCCTCCCTCCCTCTATTGTTTTAATACATTGGGGCCAGTGTGCGCGCGCCCCCACAACCCCCCCCCCTCCCTCCCTCTATTGTTTTAATACATTGGGGCCAGTGTGCGCGCGCCCCCCCAACCCCCCCTCCCTCCCTCTCTCTATTGTTTTAATACATTGGGGCCAGTGTGCGCACCCCCCCAACCCCCCCCTCCCTCCCTCTATTGTAATCATCATCGGTGGCAGCGGAGTAGAAGATTTTCATACTTACCTGCTTCTTGCTGCTGCGATGTCTGCGTCCGGCCGGGAGCTCCTCCTACTGGTAAGTGACAGCAATGCGCCGCACAGACCTGTCACTTACCAGTAGGAGGAGCTCCCGGCCGGACGCAGACATCGCAGCAGCAAGAAGCAGGTAAGTATGAAAATCTTCTACTCCGCTGCCACCGATGATGATTACAATAGAGGGAGGGAGGGGGGGTTGGGGGTTGGGGGGGTGCGCACACTGGCCCCAATGTATTAAAACAATAGAGGGAGGGAGGGGGGGTTGGGGGGGCGCGCGCACACTGGCCCCAATGTATTAAAACAATAGAGGGAGGGAGGGGGGGTTGGGGGGGGGGCGCGCACACTGGCCCCAATGTATTAAAACAATAGAGGGAGGGAGGGAGGGGGGTGCGCACACTGGCCACCAACGAGTTAACAACAGGGGAGGGGGGGGGCCGCACAATGATATTCAAACTGGGGAGGGGGGGGGGGGTCTGCCCCCTGCTGCCTGGCAGCCCTGATCTCTTACAGGGGGATATGATGGGGTTAATTGTACTATCATATCCCCCTGTAAGAGATCGGGTGCTGCCAGGCAGCAGGGGGCAGTCTTGTACGAAGTTTGCAGTGTATTCTAACTAGAAGCGTCCCCATCACCATGGGAACGCTTCTGTGTTAGAATATACTGTCGGAAATGAGTTTTCACGAAGTGAAAACTTAGATCAGAAAAAGCTTTTATGCAGACGGATCTTCGGATCCGTCTGTATGAAACTAAAACCTACGGCCACGGATCACGGACACGGATGCCAATCTTGTGTGCATCCGTGTTCTTTCACGGACCCATTGACTTGAATGGGCCCGTGAACCGTTGGCCGTGAAAAAAATAGGACAGGTCATATTTTTTTCACGGCCAGGAAACACGGCTCACGGATGCGGCTGCCAAACGGTGCATTTTCCGATTTTTCCACGGACCCATTGAAAGTCAATGGGTCCGTGAAAAAAAACGGAAAACGGCACAACGGCCACGGATGCACACAACGGTCGTGTGCATGAGGCCTAATTCTGTCACTAAATCCATACCGGTCACCCAGCGCCTAAATACTAGGCCTCAAATTTATATCCAGCTAAATCTGTCCCTAGTGCTGTAGCTGGGCGAGTTATTTAGTGTCCGTTCAAGCACATTTCTTGTTCTGGGTTGAAATACAATTCCCAATTTAGCAATTTCATAATTTAGTGGTTTCTGCTATATCAGAGCTATTTGAAATCTATCCCTAAAAGGGTATATAATATTGAAGGTGCACATTGGGTCATTCAGAATAACTTCACACACACGCTTCTGTGCATTTCCAAGTCTAATTCTGTCACTAAATCCATACCGGTGACCCAGCGCCTAAATACTAGGCCTCAAATTTAAATCCCTCTAAATCTCTCGTTACCCACCGCTGTACTGTTGTTGCTGGGCAAGATATTTAGTGTCCGTCAAAGCACATTTTTTGTTCTGGGTTGAAGTACAATTCCCAATTTAGCAATCTCATAATTTAGTGGTTTCTGCTATATCAGAGCTATTTGAAATCTATCCCTAAAAGGGTATATAATATTGAAGGTGCACATAGGGTCATTCAGAATAACTTCACACACACGCTTCTGTGCATTTCCAAGTCTAATTCTGTCACTAAATCCATACCGGTGACCCAGCGCCTAAATACTAGGCCTCAAATTTAAATCCCTCTAAATCTCTCGTTACCCACCGCTGTACTGTTGTTGCTGGGCAAGATATTTAGTGTCCGTCAAAGCACATTTTTTGTTCTGGGTTGAAGTACAATTCCCAATTTAGCAATTTCATAATTTAGTGGTTCCTGCTATATCAGAGCTATTTGAAATCTATCCCAAAAAGGGTATATAATATTGAAGGTGCACATTGGGTCATTCAGAATAACTTCACACACACCCGCTACTGTGTATTTCCAAGTCTAATTCTGTCACTAAACCCATACCTGTCACCCAGCGCCTAAATACTAGGCCTCAAATTTAAATCCCTCTAAATCTCTCGTTACCCACCGCTGTACTGTTGTTGCTGGGCAAGATATTTAGTGTCCGTCAAAGCACATTTTTTGTTCTGGGTTGAAGTACAATTCCCAATTTAGCAATTTCATAATTTAGTGGTTTCTGCTATATCAGAGCTATTTGAAATCTATCCCTAAAAGGGTATATAATATTGAAGGTGCACATAGGGTCATTCAGAATAACTTCACACACACCGCTTCTGTGCATTTCCAAGTCTAATTCTGTCACTAAATCCATACCGGTGACCCAGCGCCTAAATACTAGGCCTCAAATTTATATCCCTCTAAATCTCTCGTTACCCACCGCTGTACTGTTGTTGCTGGGCAAGATATTTAGTGTCCGTCAAAGCACATTTTTTGTTCTGGGTTGAAGTACAATTCCCAATTTAGCAATTTCATAATTTAGTGGTTTCTGCTATATCAGAGCTATTTGAAATCTATCCCTAAAAGGGTATATAATATTGAAGGTGCACATAGGGTCATTCAGAATAACTTCACACACACGCTTCTGTGCATTTCCAAGTCTAATTCTGTCACTAAATCCATACCGGTGACCCAGCGCCTAAATACTAGGCCTCAAATTTAAATCCCTCTAAATCTCTCGTTACCCACCGCTGTACTGTTGTTGCTGGGCAAGATATTTAGTGTCCGTCAAAGCACATTTTTTGTTCTGGGTTGAAGTACAATTCCCAATTTAGCAATTTCATAATTTAGTGGTTCCTGCTATATCAGAGCTATTTGAAATCTATCCCTAAAAGGGTATATAATATTGAAGGTGCACATAGGGTCATTCAGAATAACTTCACACACACCCGCTACTGTGCATTTCCAAGTCTAATTCTGTCACTAAATCCATACCGGTGACCCAGCGCCTAAATACTAGGCCTCAAATTTAAATCCCTCTAAATCTCTCGTTACCCACCGCTGTACTGTTGTTGCTGGGCAAGATATTTAGTGTCCGTCAAAGCACATTTTTTGTTCTGGGTTGAAGTACAATTCCCAATTTAGCAATTTCATAATTTAGTGGTTCCTGCTATATCAGAGCTATTTGAAATCTATCCCTAAAAGGGTATATAATATTGAAGGTGCACATAGGGTCATTCAGAATAACTTCACACACACGCTTCTGTGCATTTCCAAGTCTAATTCTGTCACTAAATCCATACCGGTGACCCAGCGCCTAAATACTAGGCCTCAAATTTAAATCCCTCTAAATCTCTCAGTTACCCACCGCTGTACTGTTGTTGCTGGGCAAGATATTTAGTGTCCGTCAAAGCACATTTTTTGTTCTGGGTTGAAGTACAATTCCCAATTTAGCAATTTCATAATTTAGTGGTTTCTGCTATATCAGAGCTATTTGAAATCTATCCCTAAAAGGGTATATAATATTGAAGGTGCACATAGGGTCATTCAGAATAACTTCACACACACGCTTCTGTGCATTTCCAAGTCTAATTCTGTCACTAAATCCATACCGGTGACCCAGCGCCTAAATACTAGGCCTCAAATTTAAATCCCTCTAAATCTCTCGTTACCCACCGCTGTACTGTTGTTGCTGGGCAAGATATTTAGTGTCCGTCAAAGCACATTTTTTGTTCTGGGTTGAAGTACAATTCCCAATTTAGCAATTTCATAATTTAGTGGTTCCTGCTATATCAGAGCTATTTGAAATCTATCCCAAAAAGGGTATATAATATTGAAGGTGCACATTGGGTCATTCAGAATAACTTCACACACACCCGCTACTGTGTATTTCCAAGTCTAATTCTGTCACTAAACCCATACCTGTCACCCAGCGCCTAAATACTAGGCCTCAAATTTAAATCCCTCTAAATCTCTCGTTACCGCTGTCCTGTTGTAGCTGGGAAAGTTATTTAGTGCCCGTCAAAGCACATTTTTTGTTCTGGGTTGAAGTACAATTCCCAATTTAGCAATTTCATAATTTAGTGGTTCCTGCTATATCAGAGCTATTTGAAATCTATCCCAAAAAGGGTATATAATATTCAAGGTGCACATTGGGTCATTCAGAATAACTTCACACACACGCTTCTGTGCATTTCCAAGTCTAATTCTGTCACTAAATCCATACCGGTCACCCAGCGCCTAAATACTAGGCCTCAAATTTATATCCCGCTGAATTTGAATACAATACATTGGGCCAAATAATATATTTGTTGTTGTGGTGAACCATAACAATGAGAAAAACATCTAGTAAGGGACGCGGACGTGGACATGGTCGTGGTGGTGTTAGTGGACCCTCTGGTGCTGGGAGAGGACGTGGCCGTTCTGCCACATCCACACGTCCTAGTGTACCAACTACCTCAGGTCCCAGTAGCCGCCAGAATTTACAGCGATATATGGTGGGGCCCAATGCCGTTCTAAGGATGGTAAGGCCTGAGCAGGTACAGGCATTAGTCAATTGGGTGGCCGACAGTGGATCCAGCACGTTCACATTATCTCCCACCCAGTCTTCTGCAGAAAGCGCACAGATGGCGCCTGAAAACCAACCCCATCAGTCTGTCACATCACCCCCATGCATACCAGGGAAACTGTCTCAGCCTCAAGTTATGCAGCAGTCTCTTATGCTGTTTGAAGACTCCGCTGGCAGGGTTTCCCAAGGGCATCCACCTAGCCCTTCCCCAGCGGTGAAAGACATAGAATGCACTGACGCACAACCACTTATGTTTCCTGATGATGAGGACATGGGAATACCACCTCAGCATGTCTCTGATGATGACGAAACACAGGTGCCAACTGCTGCGTCTTTCTGCAGTGTGCAGACTGAACAGGAGGTCAGGGATCAAGACTGGGTGGAAGACGATGCAGGGGACGATGAGGTCCTAGACCCCACATGGAATGAAGGTCGTGCCACTGACTTTCACAGTTCGGAGGAAGAGGCAGTGGTGAGACCGAGCCAACAGCGTAGCAAAAGAGGGAGCAGTGGGCAAAAGCAGAACACCCGCCGCCAAGAGACTCCGCCTGCTACTGACCGCCGCCATCTGGGACCGAGCACCCCAAAGGCAGCTTCAAGGAGTTCCCTGGCATGGCACTTCTTCAAACAATGTGCTGACGACAAGACCCGAGTGGTTTGCACGCTGTGCCATCAGAGCCTGAAGCGAGGCATTAACGTTCTGAACCTGAGCACAACCTGCATGACCAGGCACCTGCATGCAAAGCATGAACTGCAGTGGAGTAAACACCTTAAAACCAAGGAAGTCACTCAGGCTCCCCCTGCTACCTCTTCTGCTGCTGCCGCCTCGGCCTATTCTGCTGCTGCCGCCTCGGCCTCTTCCTCCGCCTCTGGAGGAACGTTGGCACCTGCCGCCCAGCAAACAGGGGATGTACCACCAACACCACCACCACCACCTCCGTCACCAAGCGTCTCAACCATGTCACACGCCAGCGTTCAGCTCTCCATCTCACAAACATTTGATAGAAAGCGTAAATTCCCACCTAGCCACCCTCGATCCCTGGCCCTGAATGCCAGCATTTCTAAACTACTGGCCTATGAAATGCTGTCATTTAGGCTGGTGGACACAGACAGCTTCAAACAGCTCATGTCGCTTGCTGTCCCACAGTATGTTGTTCCCAGCCGGCACTACTTCTCCAAGAGAGCCGTGCCTTCCCTGCACAACCAAGTATCCGATAAAATCAAGTGTGCACTGCGCAACGCCATCTGTGGCAAGGTCCACCTAACCACAGATACGTGGACCAGTAAGCACGGCCAGGGACGCTATATCTCCCTAACTGCACACTGGGTAAATGTAGTGGCAGCTGGGCCCCAGGCGGAGAGCTGTTTGGCGCACGTCCTTCCGCCGCCAAGGATCGCAGGGCAACATTCTTTGCCTCCTGTTGCCACCTCCTCCTTCTCGGCTTCCTCCTCCTCTTCTTCCACCTGCTCATCCAGTCAGCCACACACCTTCACCACCAACTTCAGCACAGCCCGGGGTAAACGTCAGCAGGCCATTCTGAAACTCATATGTTTGGGGGACAGGCCCCACACCGCACAGGAGTTGTGGCGGGGTATAGAACAACAGACCGACGAGTGGTTGCTGCCGGTGAGCCTCAAGCCCGGCCTGGTGGTGTGTGATAATGGGCGAAATCTCGTTGCAGCTCTGGGACTAGCCAATTTGACGCACATCCCTTGCTTGGCGCATGTGCTGAATTTGGTGGTGCAGAAGTTCATTCACAACTACCCCGACATGTCAGAGCTGCTGCATAAAGTGCGGGCCGTCTGTTCGCGCTTCCGGCGTTCACATCCTGCCGCTGCTCGCCTGTCTGCGCTACAGCGTAACTTCGGCCTTCCCGCTCACCGCCTCATATGCGACGTGCCCACCAGGTGGAACTCCACCTTGCACATGCTGGACAGACTGTGCGAGCAGCAGCAGGCCATAGTGGAGTTTCAGCTGCAGCACGCACGGGTCAGTCGCACTACAGAACAGCACCACTTCACCACCAATGACTGGGCCTCCATGCGAGACCTGTGTGCCCTGTTGCGCTGTTTCGAGTACTCCACCAACATGGCCAGTGGCGATGACACCGTTATCAGCGTTACAATACCACTTCTATGTCTCCTTGAGAAAACACTTAGGGCGATGATGGAACAGGAGGTGGCCCAGGAGGAGGAGGAGGAGGATGAGGAAGAGGGGTCATTTTTAGCACTTTCAGGCCAGTCTCTTCGAAGTGACTCAGAGGGAGGTTTTTTGCAACAGCAGAGGCCAGGTACAAATGTGGCCAGCCAGGGCCCACTACTGGAGGACGAGGAGGACGAGGATGAGGAGGAGGTGGAGGAGGATGAGGATGAAGCATGGTCACAGCGGGGTGGCACCCAACGCAGCTCGGGTCCATCACTGGTGCGTGGCTGGGGGGAAAGGCAGGACGATGACGATACGCCTCCCACAGAGGACAGCTTGTCCTTACCCCTGGGCAGCCTGGCACACATGAGCGACTACATGCTGCAGTGCCTGCGCAACGACAGCAGAGTTGCCCACATTTTAACCTGTGCGGACTACTGGGTTGCCACCCTGCTGGATCCACGCTACAAAGACAATGTGCCCACCTTACTTCCTGCACTGGAGCGTGATAGGAAGATGCGCGAGTACAAGCGCACGTTGGTAGACGCGCTACTGAGAGCATTCCCAAATGTCACAGGGGAACAAGTGGAAGCCCAAGGCCAAGGCAGAGGAGGAGCAAGGGGTCGCCAAGGCAGCTGTGTCACGGCCAGCTCCTCTGAGGGCAGGGTTAGCATGGCAGAGATGTGGAAAACTTTTGTCAACACGCCACAGCTAACTGCACCACCACCTGATACGCAACGTGTTAGCAGGAGGCAACATTTCACTAACATGGTGGAACAGTACGTGTGCACACCCCTCCACGTACTGACTGATGGTTCGGCCCCATTCAACTTCTGGGTCTCTAAATTGTCCACGTGGCCAGAGCTAGCCTTTTATGCCTTGGAGGTGCTGGCCTGCCCGGCAGCCAGCGTTTTGTCTGAACGTGTATTCAGCACGGCAGGGGGCGTCATTACAGACAAACGCAGCCGCCTGTCTACAGCCAATGTGGACAAGCTGACGTTCATAAAAATGAACCAGGCATGGATCCCACAGGACCTGTCCGTCCCTTGTCCAGATTAGACATTAACTACCTCCCCATAACCATATATTATTGGACTCCAGGGCACTTCCTCATTCAATCCTATTTTTATTTTCATTTTACCATTATATTGCGATGCTACCCAAAGTTGAATGAACCTCTCCTCTGCCTGTGTGCTAGGCCTAAATATATGCCAATGGACTGTTGCAGTGGTGGCTGACATGAAGCCTGATTCTCTGCTATGACATGCAGACTGATTCTCTGCTGACATGAAGCCAGATCCTCTGTTACGGGACCTCTCTCCTCTGCCTGGGTGCTGGGCCTGAATATATGCCAATGGACTGTTGCAGTGGTGGGTGACGTGAAGCCTCATTCTCTGCTATGACATGCAGACTAATTCTCTGCTGACATGAAGCCAGATTGTCTGTTACGGGACCTCTCTCCTCTGCCTGTGTGTGTGCTGGGCCTAAATATATGCCAATGGACTGTTGCAGTGGTGGCTGACGTGAAGCCTCATTCTCTGCTATGACATGCAGACTGATTCTCTGCTGACATGAAGCCAGATCCTCTGTTACGGGACCTCTCTCCTCTGCCTGGGTGCTGGGCCTAAATTTATGACAATGGACTGTTGCAGTGGTGGCTGACGTGAAGCCTGATTCTCTGCTATGACATGCAGACTGATTCTCTGCTGTCATGAAGCCAGATTGTCTGTTACGGGACCTTTCTCCTCTACCTGGGTTCTGGGCCTAAATTTATGAAAATTGACTCTTACAGTGGTGGGTGACGTGAAGCCTGATTCTCTGCTATGATATGAAGACTGATTCTCTGCTGACATGAAGCCAGATTGTCTGTTACGGGACCTTTCTCCTCTGCCTGGGTTCTGGGCCTAAATTTATGAAAATTGACTCTTACAGTGGTGGGTGACGTGAAGCCTGATTCTCTGCTATGATATGAAGACTGATTCTCTGCTGACATGAAGCCAGATTGTCTGTTACGGGACCTTTCTCCTCTGCCTGGGTTCTGGGCCTAAATTTATGAAAATTGACTCTTACAGTGGTGGGTGACGTGAAGCCTGATTCTCTGCTATGATATGAAGACTGATTCTCTGCTGACATGAAGCCAGATTGTCTGTTACGGGACCTTTCTCCTCTGCCTGGGTTCTGGGCCTAAATTTATGAAAATTGACTCTTACAGTGGTGGGTGACGTGAAGCCTGATTCTCTGCTATGATATGAAGACTGATTCTCTGCTGACATGAAGCCAGATTGTCTGTTACGGGACCTTTCTCCTCTGCCTGGGTTCTGGGCCTAAATTTATGAAAATTGACTCTTACAGTGGTGGGTGACGTGAAGCCTGATTCTCTGCTATGATATGAAGACTGATTCTCTGCTGACATGAAGCCAGATTGTCTGTTACGGGACCTTTCTCCTCTGCCTGGGTTCTGGGCCTAAATTTATGAAAATTGACTCTTACAGTGGTGGGTGACGTGAAGCCTGATTCTCTGCTATGATATGAAGACTGATTCTCTGCTGACATGAAGCCAGATTGTCTGTTACGGGACCTTTCTCCTCTGCCTGGGTTCTGGGCCTAAATTTATGAAAATTGACTCTTACAGTGGTGGGTGACGTGAAGCCTGATTCTCTGCTATGATATGAAGACTGATTCTCTGCTGACATGAAGACAGATTCTCTGTTACGGGACCTCTCTCCTCTGCCTGTGTGTGTGCTGGGCCTAAATATATGCCAATGGACTGTTGCAGTGGTGGCTGACGTGAAGCCTCATTCTCTGCTATGACATGCAGACTAATTCTCTGCTGACATGAAGACAGATTCTCTGTTACGGGACCTCTCTCCTCTGCCTGTGTGTGTGCTGGGCCTAAATATATGCCAATGGACTGTTGCAGTGGTGGCTGACGTGAAGCCTCATTCTCTGCTATGACATGCAGACTAATTCTCTGCTGACATGAAGCCAGATTGTCTGTTACGGGACCTCTCTCCTCTGCCTGTGTGTGTGCTGGGCCTAAATATATGCCAATGGACTGTTGCTGTGGTGGCTGACGTGAAGCCTCATTCTCTGCTATGACATGCAGACTAATTCTCTGCTGACATGAAGACAGATTCTCTGTTACGGGACCTCCCTCCTCTGCCTGGGTGCTGGGCCTAAATATATGCCAATGGACTGTTGCAGTGGTGGCTGACGTGAAGCCTCATTCTCTGCTATGACATGCAGACTAATTCTCTGCTGACATGAAGACAGATTCTCTGTTACGGGACCTCTCTCCTCTGCCTGGGTGCCGGGGCCTAAATATCTGAGAATGGACTGTTCCAGTGGTGGGTGACGGGAAGCCAGATTCTCTGCTATGGAACCTCTCTCCAATTGATTTTGGTTAATTTTTATTTATTTAATTTTTATTTTAATTCATTTCCCTATCCACATTTGTTTGCAGGGGATTTACCTACATGTTGCTGCCTTTTGCAGCCCTCTAGCTCTTTCCTGGGCTGTTTTACAGCCTTTTTAGTGCCGAAAAGTTCGGGTCCCCATTGACTTCAATGGGGTTCGGGTTCGGGACGAAGTTCGGATCGGGTTCGGATCCCGAACCCGAACATTTCCGGGATGTTCGGCCGAACTTCTCGAACCCGAACATCCAGGTGTTCGCTCAACTCTAGTCATAATGCATATAATGAAAATTAAAAAAATTCACGAAAAATACATACAACTTAAATATAATATTTCATAAACGACAAACAGTGAACACCAGTGAAAGAATAATTATGATTATCTGGTGAATAAATAAATTACATGTGCTGAGGCAGTGATATATCAAATCACCCGCCCCTGCAGTTATTGAGAGTCGAGGTTTGGGTGGGGGACATGAGGGTCGACACTGCGGGCGGCAAAAAAGGGCCGCCGGCGGGGTCGACCGAAGAAGTCCCCCATCCAACAAAAACCCAGACATCTGCAGTGAAAACAAGGAGGGAAAGGGGGTCGAAATCGACCCAAAAGTGAAAAAAAAAAAAAAGGGACGATCCAGGCCAGACTGGGACTCGGAGATATCCACATAATCAGAAGGCGATGTCAGACCTGCTAACGAAATGAAAACTATGTTGCAACCCTGCATATTAGGGCAATAGGATAGCTGTGCTGAGGAACAGTGTCCTTCATATGTCCAATGATGCAACATCAGGTGTTATCCCGCATGACGACCGTATTCTCCTATGGTTGATGGCGACCTCCCTTACCACCAGAACCCACAAAGAACTGGATATGTGAAATCTCAAAAAGAAGGGAAAAAACATAATATTATAGTCATGAAACATATATTGACATCCAAATATATATATACCCTGTGATTAAAATTTGCGCGCTATTCATAGAAAAGAAGAAAAGCTGCTAAACTCATTGAGGCCATGGGGTGTGACGGTATCTAGGGTGAAATACACCACTGGTCAAAAGACCAAAGAAAGTCCCTGTAGGGGTCTACTAATTTGGAAAATAAAAACCAAATACTTTATTATGTTCATTTAAAAAAGGGGAGTTATTACCCCACAAAAACCACACATTTTAAAACTAACAGGTGGCAATGCAAATTTATGTAAGGATTTGCTTCTCTCTCATTTAATTTGAGAAGAGATATATGTGCAGGTGGGTGGTTGGTGACAGTATACCACAAATTTGATATACCCTATTGCTTTGTGTCCTGGGACCTGGGCCCAGGTTCCGGACACCGCTGCGTTGGTTGTCTCTACACTGGCACCAGATAAACACCACACTAGTTCATAACACACAGAGCTGTAGCCCTACTGAGGTTTACACATTTGCTGCCAACTGAACTAAAACAAGCGCCTAACACTAGTCCCCACCCGACATGTTTCGCCGCGATGCGGCTTCGTCAGGGGTTAGGGGTATTAGCGTCGGCGCGCTGAACAAACAAGGGTTTTATGCCTTAGGTAACGCCCCAGTTTGTCTGTTGCAGAGAGCCCATTGGTCATATCCGCAGAGAGAGGCGTGTCTCCGAAGTCACATGTCACGTGTGCCGGCGCCTAGTGATGAGGTCATCACAGGCTGCATGCGTCCGGCCATGGCACTGTTTCCACAGCTAGTGTGCTATTGGTTACGGCCGTCGCTCGTGTCCGACGTGCACTGGCGCCCAGCGATGACCTCATCACCAGGCGTCCACTCGACCGTAGCCAAAACATTGACGCCGTCTAATGACAGCGTAACCAACGTCATCACCTCCTCACCTCCCCATGAGGGAAGTGGGAGTGGTTATCTCAAAAGATACAATGTCAAATCATCTGTTGAACAATTTCTTCTGGCACGTAGATATTGTCCAAATGGTATTCCATTTTTTAGTGCAGTTGGATGCCAGCTTGAGAAATGCAAGAAACTGTTTGTTGAGGTAGGTTTACGATAGATATCGGTCTGAATCTGTCCAGACTCATCTTTTTGTATCGTCAGATCTAGAAAATTTATTTGAGTCGGATTAATTTCAAACGTAAAATGCATACCGATATCATTTACATTAAGTAACTCAACAAAATAGAGCAGGGTGATAGATACCATATGACAGATGCAGTTATATAATTCTGACCAGCAAGTTATATATAGTGTATAAATCGCTGGTGGTAACCTAATCTAATTAAATGGTTCATATAATATGTAGTTTCTCGCTTTGCTCCTTTCTTTCTCCCCACTTGGCCTATATCCAGTCATTTATCTAACATGTATCTAGTGCATGATTTGACATTGTATCTTTTGAGATAACCACTCCCACTTCCCTCATGGGGAGGTGAGGAGGTGATGACGTTGGTTACGCTGTCATTAGACGGCGTCAATGTTTTGGCTACGGTCGAGTGGACGCCTGGTGATGAGGTCATCGCTGGGCGCCAGTGCACGTCGGACACGAGCGACGGCCGTAACCAATAGCACACTAGCTGTGGAAACAGTGCCATGGCCGGACGCATGCAGCCTGTGATGACCTCATCACTAGGCGCCGGCACACGTGACATGTGACTTCGGAGACACGCCTCTCTCTGCGGATATGACCAATGGGCTCTCTGCAACAGACAAACTGGGGCGTTACCTAAGGCATAAAACCCTTGTTTGTTCAGCGCGCCGACGCTAATACCCCTAACCCCTGACGAAGCCGCATCGCGGCGAAACATGTCGGGTGGGGACTAGTGTTAGGCGCTTGTTTTAGTTCAGTTGGCAGCAAATGTGTAAACCTCAGTAGGGCTACAGCTCTGTGTGTTATGAACTAGTGTGGTGTTTATCTGGTGCCAGTGTAGAGACAACCAACGCAGCGGTGTCCGGAACCTGGGCCCAGGTCCCAGGACACAAAGCAATAGGGTATATCAAATTTGTGGTATACTGTCACCAACCAACCACCTGCACATATATCTCTTCTCAAATTAAATGAGAGAGAAGCAAATCCTTACATAAATTTGCATTGCCACCTGTTAGTTTTAAAATGTGTGGTTTTTGTGGGGTAATAACTCCCCTTTTTTAAATGAACATAATAAAGTATTTGGTTTTTATTTTCCAAATTAGTAGACCCCTACAGGGACTTTCTTTGGTCTTTTGACCAGTGGTGTATTTCAGGGTTAAATCCCGAGGGTCTTACTAGGGCCCACCTTCGGGTATCTAGGGTGACAATCCACTTGGTTTCCCTACGCAGCAATGCCACTTTTATGTTGCCGCCTCTGGATCCCAAGTGGATTCTGTCAATGCCCCTAACTGATAGTCCCCCTGGGTCGGATCTATGGAATTTGTGGAAATGTCTTGGGACTGCTTGTAGCGAGTCCCAATCCTTTTCAAGTGTGCCTGCCGCTGCCCGAATGCTGCGAATATGTTCCAAGACACGAACCTTAAGTGCTCTTTTGGTCATACCAATATAAAATAAATTACAAGGGCAGGTGATCTGATATATCACTGCCTCAGTATTGCAATTTATATGGTGTACGATGGTGTAGTTCTTCAGACCAGAAGAGTCACAAAAGCCAGTAGACCGGATCATGTACTGACAAGCAGTACAGGATCCGCAGGAGAAAGAGCCCCGATTCGGGCCCCTACTCCCAAAAATTCCGCCGGTGGATTTGGGCACATAGTGACTTTTGGTGAGAATGTCGCGCAAGTTGCGTGACCTTCTCCAAGTGATCTGGGGATACGCCGGAAGGCTCGCAGCCAGATCACCATCGGTTTGCAGGACTGGCCAATGCTTGCGAAGGATGTATTGTATAAACTTCCACTTGCTATTAAAGGGGGTGATGAATCTCACGTTATTATCTTTTTTGATTTTTGGTTTCGACCTACTCACCAATAGAGAGTCTCTAGATGTTTTTTTGGCTCTCTCGTAACCCCGTTGGATAGTGTTGAATTGGTATCCTCTTTCGAGAAATCGTTGTGTCAGGGCTGAGGCCTGCTGGTCGAAGTACTCTTCGCTGGAGCAAATCCTGCGAGTTCTCAGGAATTGCCCTGTAGGGATTGCCCGAATCGTGTTTGGATGGTGAGCAGAGGAGGCGTGGAGAAGGGCATTGACAGCTGTGGATTTCCTGAATCCATCAGGGCCTTTGATGATCATAATGTCTAGAAATTCAACATTTGTAAGGATATATTTCCAGGTGAGTTTAATATTGCGAGTGTTTGTATTAAGACGAGCCAGGAAATCTTCCAAGGCAGGAATGGTGTCATGCCATAGAAAAAATACATCGTCTATATACCTTGACCATAGGAGTGCGGCATCGTATCCAGGTGTTTCATGCACCAGCTCTCTCTCCCACAGCCCCAGGAACAGATTGGCATATGAGGGTGCACATGATACCCCCATTGCTGTACCCTGGAGCTGTAGGAAGAGGCGGTCCTTAAAGAGAAAATAATTATGCGTCAATGTGAATTCTAATAACGCTAGGATGAATTCGATCAGATCGTTATCGTAGTCAGTCATGACTAAAAAGGATCTAGATGCTCGCACTCCCTGGTCGTGGCATATAGACGTGTATAGCGATTCAATATCGCAAGTGACAAGAACCGCATCCTGATCGACATGAATACCGTTCAGTCGCCTCAACATATCTGTCGTATCTTTAACAAAAGATGGGAGGATTTCCACACTCTTTTGAAGGAAGAAGTCAATAAACTTCCCTATGTTGGTACACAGACTACCGATCCCCGAGACGATCGGGCGTCCCGGAGGATGGGTGCGGTTCTTGTGCACTTTTGGGAGCAAATAAAGGGTTGGTTTGACGGGAAAGTCAACCCTCAACCCTTCCATCATTTTTAGGGTGATAATGCCCTGGTCATGGGCATCCCTTAGGATATCATCTAATTCCCTCTTGAAAATCAAAGTCGGATCTTTCTCAATTTTTCTATAACATTGTTTGTTATTTAGCTGTCAAAAGGCTTCCTTTTCATACATCTGCACAGGCCATATCACGACGTTGCCCCCCTTGTCAGCAGGTTTTATAACTACCTCCTTAAGATTTTGGAGTTCACGCAGTGCCTGTCTCTGTGGGCGTGACAAGTTATCACCCCTAATATGTGAGTTGATCAATGTTAAGATCACGTTTAACAAGCTTCACAAAGACATCCACTGCGGGACATAATGTTTTAGGGGGAAACGTCTGTGAACGCCTGTGCAGATGTATGGGGGATCTACTGGGTGTAGTTTCTACCTGGTCGTCCAAAAGGGATTCTAGGTCTCTGATCGCTTGCCTCTCAACTGGAGACAGGGAGGCAGTACCTTCCTGACCACGATTAAAGTATTTTTTGAAAAGTAGTTTACGAGCAAATAGTTCTAAGTCTTTGACTACTTCAAAGTAGTCGAATCTACCAGCTGGAGAAAATGATAGACCTTTTTGTAGGACCTCTTGTTGTACTGGGGTGAGATTAATGGTAGAAAGATTTATTACCTTTAGTTCTTTGCTCTCTTCCCTCGGCCATTCCCGTTCCAGTGTTTCCGCTTTTATACTGGAGTACGGAGATTGTAACCTGCCCTGTCGGGATCTGGACCGCGAGTAGTACCCGGGCGTCCTTCTAAAAAAGGCCCGCCACATTCTTCCTCAGATAAAGATGATACTAGGGACTGGGATCGTGAACGGGATTCGGATCTGAGGTTCGTACGTTGCCACTTAAATACTTTATTTTGCTGGTAGTCTCCCAGATCTCTCTGGAATTTTTTTGTTTTAAATCGACTGGATTTATTTTTCCCACTTGATTAAGTCTTCCTCAAGACCTCTATCAAAGGTCTCCAAATCCTCCTTAGTCAGCAGTTGGTTGATATTGTCCTTATGGCTGTCAATGTCCTTCTCCACCGCCTCCAAAGATCTCCGATCCGCCCCAATCAGCAATTCGATTAGGGTTTGTGAACATTTAGTAAGAGTTTCCTCCCATTTTGCAATAAAAGAGGGATCCTCACCCTCCAAGGTTGGAAAAATCTGGATCCGAAGTCCCCGTGGTATAATATTTCTAGTAAGGTAATTCTCAAGTGAGGCTTTGTTCCACCACAACTTGGTACGTTTTTTAAGGGCCTCTCTGAGCTTATGCTTTAATTCCTTGCTATCACATTTCTCCCACAGGACCTGTCCATCCCTTGTGCAGAGTAGACATTTATAACTACCTCCCCTTAACCATATATTATTGTACTCCAGGGCACTTCCTCATTCAATCCTCTCTTTATCTTCATTTTACAATTATATTGCAGGGCAACCCAAAGTTGAATGAACCTCTCCTCTGTCTGGGTGCCGGGGCCTAAAAATATCTGACAGCGGCCTGTTCCAGTGTTGGGTGACATGAAGCCTGATTCTCTGCTATGACATAAAGGCTGATTCTCTGCAATGCGACCTCTCTCCTCTGGGTGCTGGGGCCTAAAAATATCTGACAGTGGCCTGTCCCAGTGTTGGGTGACATGAAGCCTGATTCTCTGCTATGACATGAAGCCTGAATCACTGCTATGGGACCTCTCTCCTCTGTCTGGGTGCCGGGGCCTAAAAATATCTGACAGCGGCCTGTTCCAGTGTTGGGTGACATGAAGCCTGATTCTCTGCTATGACATGAAGCCTGAATCTCTGCTATGGGACCTCTCTCCTCTGTCTGGGTGTAAGGGCCTAAAAATATCTGACAGTGGCCTGTTCCAGTGTTGGGTGACATGAAGCCTGATTCTCTGCTATGACATGAAGCCTGATTCTCTGCTATGACTTGAAGCCTGATTCTCTGCTATGGCATGAAGCCTGATTCTCTGCTATGGGACCTCTCTCCTCTGTCTGGGTGCCGGGGCCTAAAAATATCTGACAGTGGCCTGTTCCAGTGTTGGGTGACATGAAGCATGATTCTCTGCTATGACATGAAGCCTGATTCTCTGCTATGCAACCTCTCTCCTCTGTCTGGGTGCCGGGGCCTAAAAATATCTGACAGTGGCCCGTTCCAGTGTTGGGTGACATGAAGCCTGATTCTCTGCTATGACATGAAGCCTGATTCTCTGCTATGACATGAAGCCTGATTCTCTGCTATGGGACCTCTCTCCTCTGTCTGGGTGCCGGGGCCTAAAAATATCTGACAGTGGCCTGTCCCAGTGTTGGGTGACATGAAGCCTGATTCTCTGCTATGACATGAAGCCTGAATCACTGCTATGGGACCTCTCTCCTCTGGGTGTCGCGGCCTAAAATTATCTGACAGTGGCCTGTTCCAGTGTTGGGTGACATGAAGCCTGATTCTCTGCTATGACATGAAGCCTGATTCTCTGCTATGACTTGAAGCCTGATTCTCTGCTATGGCATGAAGCCTGATTCTCTGCTATGGGACCTCTCTCCTCTGTCTGGGTGCCGGGGCCTAAAAATATCTGACAGTGGCCTGTTCCAGTGTTGGGTGACATGAAGCCTGATTCTCTGCTATGACATGAAGCCTGATTCTCTGCTATGACATGAAGCCTGATTCTCTGCTATGGGACCTCTCTCCTCTGTCTGGGTGCCGGGGCCTAATTATTTGACAATGGCCTGTTCCAGTGTTGGGTGACGTGAAGCCTGATTCTCTGCTATGACATGAAGCCTGATTCTCTGCTATGACTTGAAGCCTGATTCTCTGCTATGACATGAAGCCTAATTCTCTGCTATGGGACCTCTCTCCTCTGTCTGGGTGCCGGGGCCTAAAAATATCTGACAGTGGCCTGTTCCAGTGTTGGGTGACGTGAAGCATGATTCTCTGCTATGACATGAAGGCTGATTCTCTGCTATGACATGAAGCCTGATTCTCTGCTATGGGACCTCTCTCCTCTGTCTGGGTGCCGGGGCCTAAATATCTGACAATGGCCTGTTCCAGTGGTGGGTGACGTGAAGCCTGATTCTCTGCTATGACATGAAGCCTGATTCTCTGCTATGACATGAAGCCTGATTCTCTGCCATGACATGAAGCCTGAATCTCTGCTATGGGACCTCTTTACTCTGTCTGTGTGCTGGGGCCTAAAAATTTCTGAAAATGGCCTGTTCCAGTGTAGGGTGACGTGAAGGCTGATTCTCTGCTATGACATGAAGGCTGATTCTCTGCTATGACATGAAGGCTGATTCTCTGCTATGGGACCTCTCTCCTCTGTCTGAGTGCCGGGGCCTAAATATCTGACAATGGCCTGTTCCAATGGTGGGTGACGTGAAGCCTGATTCTCTGCTATGACATGAAGCCTGATTCTCTGCTATGACATGAAGCCTGAATCTCTGCTATGGGACCTCTTTCCTCTGTTTGTGTGCCGGGGCCTAAAAATATCTGACAATGGCCTGTTCCAGTGGTGGGTGATGTAAAGCCTGATTCTCTGCTATGACATGAAGCCAGATTCTCTGCAATGGGACCTCTCTCCTTTGTCTGGGTGCCGGGGCCTAAATATCTGACAATGGCCTGTTCCAGTGGTGGGTGACGTGAAGCCTGATTCTCTGCTATGACATGAAGCCTGATTCTCTGCTATGGGACCTCTCTCCTCTGTCTGGGTGTTGGGGCCTAAATATCTGACAATGGCCTGTTCCAGTGTTGGGTGACATGAAGCCTGATTCTCTGCTATGACATGAAGCCAGATTCTCTGCAATGGGACCTCTCTCCTCTGTCTGGGTGCCGGGGCCTAAATATCTGACAATGGCCTGTTCCAGTGGTGGGTGACGTGAAGCCTGATTCTCTGCTATGACATGAAGCCTAATTCTCTGCTATTGGACCTCTCTCCTCTTTCTGGGTGCCGGGGCCTAAATATCTGACAATGGCCTGTTCCAGTGTTGGGTGACGTGAAGTCAGATTCTCTGCTATGACATGAAGCCTGATTCTCTTCTAAGACATGAAGCCTGATTCTCTGCTATGACATGAAGCCTGATTCTCTGCTATGACATGAAGCCTGATTCTCTGCTATGGGACCTCTCTCCTCTCTCTGGGTGCCGGGGCCTAAATATCTGACAAAAGCGTGTTCCAGTGTTGGTTGATGTGAAGCCTGATTCTCTGCTATGACACGAAGCCTGATTCTCTGCTATGACATGAAGCCTGATTCTCTGCTATGACATGAAGGCTGATTCTCTGCTATGACATGAAGCCTGATTCTCTGCTATGGGACCTCTCTCCTCTGTCTGGGTGTCGGGACTTAAATATCTGACAATGGCCTGTTCCAGTGGTGGGTGACGTGAAGCCTGATTCTCTGCTATGATATGAAGCCTGATTCTCTGCTATGACATGAAGCCTGATTCTCTGCTATGACATGAAGCATGATTCTCTGCTATGACTTGAAGCCTGATTCTCTGCTATGACATGAAGCCTGATTCTCTGCAATGGGACCTCTCTCCTCTCTCTGGGTGCCGGGGCCTAAATATCTGACAATGGCCTGTTCCAGTGGTGGGTGACGTGAATCCTGATTCTCTGCTATGCCATGAAGCCTGATTCTCTGCAATGGGACCTCTCTCCTCTGTCTGGGTGCCGGGGCCTAAATCTCTAACAATGGCCTGTTCTAGTGGTGGGTGACGTGAAGCCTAATTCTCTGCTATGACATGAAGCCTGATTCTCTGCTATGACTTGAAGCCTGATTCTCTGCTATGACATGAAGCCTGATTCTCTGCAATGGGACCTCTTTCCTCTGTCTGGATGCCGGGGCCTAAATATCTGACAGTGGCCTGTTCCAGTGGTGGGTGACATGAAGCCTGATTCTCTGCCATGAGACCTCTCTCCAATTGATATTGGTTAATTTTAATTCATTTTTTTTTTTATTCATTTCCCTATCCACATTTGTTTGCAGTGGATTTACCTACATTTTGCTGCCTTTTGCAGCCCTCCAGCACTTTCCTGGGCTATTTTACAGCCTTTTTAGTGCCAAAAATTTCGGGTCCCCATTGACTTCAATGAGGTTCAGGATCGGGGCGAAGTTCGGGTCGACTTCGGATCCCGAACCCGAAATATTTCCGGGAAGTTCGGCCAAACTTCTCGAACCTGAACATCCAGGTGTTCGCTCAACTCTAATTATAATATAAAAAAGAAACACATTGCACTAGAAAGCATCACTATTCACAGGTCACAGCATATATATACAGTACAGACCAAAAGTTTGGACACACCTTCTTATTAAAAGAGTTTTCTTTATTTTCATGACTATGAAAATTGTAGATTCACACTGAAAGCATCAAAACTATGAAATAACACATGTGGAATTATATACATAACAAAAAGTGTGAAACAACTGAAAATATGTCATATTCTAGGTTCTTCAAAGTAGCCACCTTTTGCTTTGATTACTGCTTTGCACACTCTTGGCATTCTCTTGATGAGCTTCAAGAGGTAGTCACCTGAAATGGTCTTCCAACAGTCTTGAAGGAGTTTCCAGAGATGCTTAGCACTTGTTGGCCCTTTTGCCTTTACTCTGCGGTCCAGCTCACCCCAAACCATCTCGATTGTGTTCAGGTCCGGTGACTGTGGAGGCCAGGTCATGTGGCGCAGCACTCCATCACTCTCCTTCATGGTCAAATAGTCCTTACACAGCCTGGTGGTGTGTTTGGGGTCATTGTCATGTTGAAAAATAAATGATGGTCCAAGTAAACGCAAACCGAATGGTAGCCATGCTGGTTTAGTATGCCTTCAATTTTGAATAAATCTCCAACAGTGTCACCAGCCAAACACCCCCACACCATCACACTACCTCCTCCATGCTTCACGGTGGTAACCAGGCATGTAGAGTCCATCCGTTCACCTTTTCTGCGTCGCGCAAAGACACAGTGGTTGGACTCAAAGATCTAAAATTTGGACTCATCAGACCAAAGCACAGATTTCCACTGGTCTAATGTCCATTCCTTGTGTTCTTTAGCCCAAACAAGACTCTTCTGCTTGTTGCCTGTTCTTATCAGTGGTTTCCTAGCAGACATTCTACCATAAAGGCCTGATTCACACAGTTTCCTCTTAACAGTTATTCTAGAGATGTGTCTGCTGCTAGAACTCTGGGTGGCATTGACCTGGTCTCTAATCTGAGCTGCTGTTAATCTGCGATTTCTGAGGCTGGTGACTCGGATGAACTTATCCGCAGCAGCAGAGGTGACTCTTGGTCTTCCTTTCCTGGGGCGGTCCGCATGTGAGCCAATTTCTTTGTAGCGCTTGATGGTTTTTGTGACTGCACTTGGGGACACTTTCAAAGTTTTCCCAATTTTTCGGACTGACTGACCTTAATTTCTTAAAGTAATGGTGGCCACTCGTTTTTCTTTACTTAGTTGCTTTTTTCTTGCCATAATACAAATTCTAAAAGTCTATTCAGTAGGACTATAAGCTGTGTATCCACCTGACTTCTGCACAACGCAACTGATGGTCCCAACCCTATTTATAAGGGAAGAAATCCCACTTATTACACCTGACAGGGCACACCTGTGAAGTGAAGACCATTTCAGGTGACTACCTCTTGAAGCTCATCAAGAGAATGATAAGAGTGTGAAAAGCAGTAATCAAAGCAAAAGGTGGCTACTTTGAAGAACCTAGAATATGACCTATTTTCAGTTGTTTCACACTTTTTTGTTATGTATATAATTCCACATGTGATAATTCATAGTTTTGATGCCTTCAGTGTGAATCTACAATTTTCATAGTCATGAAAATAAAGAAAACTCTTAGAATTAGAAGGTGTGTCCAAACTTTTGGTCTGTACTGTATATGCATCCATTTAAATGCATCCAGTATATTATATTTATTTCTCCTTAAGATCATATTTGTCTCTAAAAGTGTGTCTTTAAAGATGTGTGTTTTGTAACAATAAATCACATCCTTGGTATGACAGGAGGTACTGATATCTCTGTGAGAAAACAAGGTCCATTCATACCATTACGGTCTATAAATCAGCAGTGTGAGAAACATTTAGAGAGACGCCTAGAGGTCTGTCTCTAATTGCTACAAATGTCAGAATTAATCCCTATAGCCTTGAATTAAAGCTTCTAAGGTCAAATGTATAGAATATGTTTTATTCAGACTTACATAAGTTAGCCTTTTATACTATGATGCAAATAGCTTATACTGCAGTGCCACCTAGGTATGAGTAGGTGACATTACAACAGTAGCAAAAGTGCATTCTGGGTGCCACGTGGGTGCCTGCTGGAAGAGAAGAAGAAGAGGGGGAAAGTTCAGAAGGGTAGACAGAGAGAAGGAGGAGACGAGTTGGAAGCAGGGGGAGGTCGTCGCAAGGAGCTAGTGGCACAGTCAGACAGCATGTATCGGCACCCGGGGTCAACCAGACAGCACGCCAATCAACGCATGCTGTTGCCACCACCAGAATGCCGTCATTGCAAAGCTCAGCAGTGTGGCATTTTTTTTGTGTGTCTGCCTCTGACAACAGCGATGCCATTTGCAACCTGTGCCAAAAGAAACTGAGTCGTGAGAAATCCAACACCCACCTAGGTACAACTGCTTTGCGAAGGCACATGATCGCACATCACAAATGCCTATGGAATCAACACATGATGACGAGTAGAAGCAGCACACAAGCTCAAAGCCACCATCCTCCTCCTGGTCCAGCATCTTCAGCCACGTCAACCACTGCTGTCCTCCTTGCCCCCTCTCAACCACCCGCCACTCCACCTCTCACCTTGTGCAGTTCCATCTCATCTGCCCACAGTCAGGTGTCTGTTAAGGAAATGTTTAAGCGTAAGAAGCCAATGTCACAGAGTCATCCCCTTGCCCGGCGTCTGACAGCTGGCTTGACGGAACTCTTAGCCCGCCAGCTTTTACCATACCAGCTGGTGGAGTCTGAGGCCTTCAAAAAATTTGTCGCTATTGGGACACCACAGTGGAAGGTACCCGGACAATTTTTTTTTTCAAAAAAGTCAATCCCAAACCTCTACTCTGTTATTGAAAAGGAAGTCATGGCATCTCTGGCATACAGTTTTGGGGCAAGGGTCCATCTGACCACTGATACCTGGTCTGCAAAGCACGGTCAGGGCAGGTATATCACGTACACTGCGCATTGGGTCAACCTGCTGACGGCTGACAAGCATGGAATGCGTGGCTCTGCAGCGGAGTTGGTGACACTGCCACGACTTGCAGGCAGGCCTACTGGCACCTCCTCTACTCCATCCTCTTCGATAACCTCCTAGGCTGAGTCATCTTCTGCTGCGGCATCTGGCTGCACATCAACTGAATCACCCCAGCTCCCCAGGGGCTATTCCACATCCCGGATACGACAGTGTCATGCTGTCTTGGGGTTGACTTGCCTGAAAGCAGAGAGTCACACCGGACCAGCACTCCTGTCCGCCCTGAACGCACAGGTGGATCAGTGGCTGACCCCGCATCAACTGGAAATCGGCAAAGTGGTGTGTGACAATGGAAGCAATTTTTTGGCGGCATTGAATTCGGGCAAGTTGTCACATGTGCCGTGCATGGCACATGTGTTGAATCTCATCGTACAACGCTTTGTGTCTAAGTACCCTGGCTTACAAGACGTCCTCATGCAGGTCAGGAAGGTGTGTGGCCATTTCAGGCTTTCCTACATGGCCATGGCGCACTTTTCTGATATTCAGCTGCGAAACAACATGCCAGTGAGGCGCTTGATTTGCGACAGCCCGACACGTTGGAATTCAACACTCCAGCAGCCAGCAGGTAACTATGAATCTTCTACTATTGTACTATTGCTAAGTAACCATGGCAACCAGGACTGCAGTAGCGTCCTGGTTGCCATGGTTACCGATCGGAGCCCCAGCGATTAAACTGGGACTCTGATCGGAACTCCGCTGCCACCAATGATCGGGGGGGTATGGGGGGGATGGGAGGCCGCACACTGGCCACCAATGTTGTTAATGCTATATAGGGAGGGGGGCCAATGGGGGGCGCACACTGTGCCACCAACGATTTATTACAATAGAGGGAGGAAGGGGGGGGCGATGGGGGGCGCACACTGCCACCAATGATTTATTACAATAGAGGGAGGAAGGTTGGGGCCCGATGGGGGGCGCACACTGTGCCACCAACAATTTATTACAATAGAGGGAGGAAGGGGGGGGGCCATGGGGGGCGCACACTGGCCACTAAGCTATTATTACAATAGAGGGAGGGAGGGGGGGGGCTGCACTGGCCACCAATGATATTCAAACTGGGGAGGGGGGGGTCTGTCCCCTGCTGCCTGGCAGCCCTGATCTCTTACAGGGGGATATGATAGTACAATTAACCCCTTCAGGTGCCGCACCTAAAGGGGTTAATTGTGCTGATCACGGCCCCCTGTAAGAGATCGGGTGCTGCCAGGCAGCAGGGGGAAGTCTTGTACACAGTTTGTAGTGTATTCTAACTAGAAGCGTCCCCATCACCATGGGAACGCCTCTGTGTTAGAATATACTGTCGGATATGAGTTTTCACGAAGTGAAAACTTAGATCTGAAAAAGCTTTTATGCAGACGGATCTTCGGATCCATCTGTATGAAAGCAACCTACGGCCACGGATCACGGACATGGATGCCAATCTTGTGTGCATCCGTGTTCTTTCACGGACCCATTGACTTGAATGGGTCCGTGAACCGTTGTCCGTCAAAAAAATAGGACAGGTCCTATTTTTTTGACGGACAGGATACACGGATCACGGCCTCGGCTGCAAAAGGGTGCATTTTCCGATTTTTCCACGGACCCATTGAAAGTCAATGGGTCCGCGAAAAAAAAAGGAAAATGGCACAACGGCCACGGATGCACACAACGGTCATGTGCATGAGGCCTCACAGTTAGAAACTTTGCACAAAATATAAAGCCTGTTGTCAACCACCACAGTCCTCCTTCGAGGGTTGGTCTCATCAGTGCCACAAACAAGCGCTGTACTTCTTCATCCACTGCGGTAACACCGTAGATTTGCTGCAGAATTCATCCTGTACATTGCAACCTGTGAAAGTCCACATAAATCGACATGCTGCCTGATTTCAGATCCACACCACAGCAGATTTCTGTGCAGGAACTATCCAAATTTTATAGAAAAAAATTACATAAAATACCATATAAGACATATAGGCTTTTACTATGAGATTACTACAATTTGATGGAAGTGTCCTACGTTTGTTGGCACTTGCCAGGGCCTTGGCATACAGCCTTGTTAAATTCCCTGAATAAAGTCATGATAATATTAACGTGCCCTGTGAGAGCTGTCCTGGGTTCATGCCATAGACAGTGACATGCACTTTGACCACGGTGAACCAGTTCATTCTGTAAATGTATTAACTCGTGTTTACTTCAAAGAATGTTAAGCTTTTTACTTTCCTGAGTACTTTAGAAAATATTGGGTATGGGGTAGTTTTGTGTACTTGTGTTATGCACCATCTAGCAATATATCTGCTTTGATCCAAGCTGGTAAATTGTGACAGTCCCTACCCACAAATATGTGCAGATATTATCCAATCTCTACTTACCCATAGAGCAAATCACACACTTATTATCTGTCCCTCTGCTGGAATTAGGTGTGCTGATAAGGTTCTCCTTGACAAGTAGGTGTGTTGGTAAGGTATGCCCTGAGAAATATGTGTGTTGGTAGGGTCCTCTGAGGGAGGAGGGTGTGTTGGTAAGGTATTCCTTGACAAGTAGTTGTAGGTAAGGTTCTCCATGAGAAATAGGTGTGTTAGTAAGGTTCTCCTTGGGAGGTACTGTAGGTGTGTTGATAACGTTTGCCATGTGGAGTAGTGGTGTTGGTAAGGGTATTCTTGAGATGTAGTTGTTTTGGTAAGGTTCTTCATGAGAGATGTAGGTTTGTAAGTAGTTCTCTGCGAAAGGTAGGTGTGCTGGTAAATTTCCCCATTAGAGGAACAGTAGGTGTGTTGGTGAGGTTTTCCTTGAGAGGTAGTGGGTACTTGGGTGTGTTGGTAAGGTTCTCCTTGAAAGCTAGGTGTGTTGGTAAGGTTGTTCTTGAGGTAGATGTGTTTGTAAGGTTCTCCTTCAGAGGTAGGATTGTTGGTAAGATTCTCCTTAAGAGGTACTCTAAGTGTGTTGGTAAGGTTCTCCATGAGAGATGTGTGTGTTGGTTAGATTTGTTGTGAGAGGCAGATGTGTTGGTAAGGTTTGTCTTGAAAGGTAAATGAGTTTATACAAATCTCCTTGAAAGGTAGATGTGTTATTACGGTTCTCCTTGACAGGTAGATGTTTTGGTAAGGTTTTCTATAAGCGGTAGGTGCACTGGCAAGGTTCTTCATGAGCGGTAGATGTGTTGGCAAGGTTCTGCTTGAGAGGTAGATGTGTTTGGTAAGGTTTTCTGTGAGTTGTAGGTGCTGCGGTAAGGTTCTCCATGGTTAATGTGTTAAGAGGTTAATGTGTTGGTTAGGTTCTCCGTGAGTTATGGGGGCACTGGTGACGTTGGCACAGGCCTGCCAGAATTTAGCAGAAACCTCTGTAGAACCTGAGATAATTAGATCTGACCATGGATCTGTGCACACGTGAGGCTACACACCATCAGTGGAAGACTAGATTCCTTATTATTCCACCTCAGGAATCTCATGTGCGCTGGGTCTGCTCCTGTTGCAGGTTTTCTGTCTATTACATGAACATTATTTAATATACTTTGTACATGACGGCGTGCACTAAATATTGTAAAGCTGAAGTGATCGTCTGACTGTGTAAGAGGAGAGCTCAGTCAAGGGTATACCCAAACCAGCAATATATGAGGTAATAGATAAGACGTTTACCTGGCTCTACAAGCAATAATGTGGCAGACTAATAAAAAGAATAGCATTTTTTACATGAAATGTATTGATTAATTAAAGTCTCCTTTACTAGATGCTGATGCCACCTGGCCATACACCCTCGCAGCTGAATCATTTGTTCTTCATTCACATTTTTTTTACTTTCATTGTTATCATCATTTTCCATCACTTTAATCATATTTTTGTAATGCATATTGTGGGGACTCGCTCTGGTAGTCAGGACAAGCGGACACAGTATAGAGGCAAAGAACAATTTATAACTCAAAAACTTCAGTGTTTATTTACACTTGTTGCAAGTACACAGTATGACAGTTCTTTTGCAGTATTGGTGTTTTAGTTCACACCCAGATAACTCAAAAACAAAACAGTCACCTTTTGTCCTGGGTGTTAATCCACACCCAACTGGCATAGTTCAGAACAGAGCAGTCCATCCGGATTCAGGCCTCCAGCCTGGCACAAGGCTCAGATCCCGGTACAGAGATTGCCATAGCTCCAAAGTCAGAGAGAGATAATTCCCACCTGGCAGTGCTGGCTGTTTTTTATATGCCTGGCAAAACCCGGCCTGGAACATGGGGAGTAGTCACCCACCCAGCACTTTGACTACTCCCAGTATAAGCCGTCCCGGATCAGCTATTTACAGCCATACAAATAGCAAAGTGTCATACAGCAACTGCTGCTGACACATGAAAACTGGCTCTTACTCCAGCGAGGCCAGGAACCTTGGTGACACGTACCTATCATCCACAATTATTCATTGTGCCTTCTTACAAACTCCCCCCTTTGTTCAACACTGAGGGGGTGAACAAGTGCCATACAGTATACCTGGGGCAGGGCATCTGCATTTCACTGTATCCGGCCTGCCCTGTGATCTACGGAGACCTCAAACTTCTGTAAGGATAGGAACCACCTGGTGACTCGGGAATTTCTCTCTTTGGCCTGGCTAATCCACTTGATAGGGGAGTGGTCAGTCACCAGGCTGAACTTTCTCCCCAACAAATAGTAGCAGAGAGACTTGAGTGCCCACTTGATAGCCAGGCACTCTCTCTCCACTATACTGTACCTGGTTTCGGATGGGGTAAGCTTGCAGCTTAGGAAGACAATTAGATGCTCCTCCCTGTTGACTTCCTGAGACAGTACCGCACAGAGGCCTACTTCGTAGACGTCCGTCTGTACTATGAATTCCCGTTTGAAGTCGGGCATAAAAAAAACAGGGACCCACACAGGGCCGACTTCAAAGCGAAGAACGCCTCTTCCGCCTGATCATCCCAGCGAACCATCACCGACCTGGGTCCATTCAAGAGCCCATGGCGCGGCTACTGTAGCAAAGTGGGGAACAAATCTCATGTAATAGCCCACCATTCCTAGGAACGACTTTACTGGCCGAGAGGTGACAGGTCGGGGCCAATTCCGAATTGTCTCTATTTTGTTCATTTGAGGTTTGATAACTCTGTGCCCAATTACATACCCCAGGTACTTAGTCTCCTCTAACCCTATTGTGCATTTTTGGGGGTTAGCAGTTAGCCTATTCCTAAGGGAGTCCACTACAGCCTGTAGTTTGGTAAGGTGACTTTCCCAGTCGGTACGGCGGATGAAAATATCGTCCAGGTATGCCGAAGCGTACCGGCGATGTGGACAAAGTACAATGTCTATTAGCCTTTGAAATGTGACAGGGGCGCCATGCAGACCGAAGGGTAATACGTTGTACTGATACATCCCCTCCAGTGTGATGAAGGCAGTTTTCTCTTTAGCAGCCTTCGTTAAGGGCACCTACCAATACCTTTTCGTGAGGTCCAAAACTGAGAAATACTGGGCTTGTCCTAATCTTTCAATTAGATCATCGACTCGGGGCATGGGATATGCATCAAACTTAGAGATCTCGTTTAATTTTCGGAAATCGTTACAAAACCAAAGTGTCTCGTCCGGCTTGGGTATTAGCACTATCGGACTAGCCCAATCACTTTTTGACTCCTCAATGACGTCTAGATTCAGCTCCGAGATGGTTTGTCGCCGAGCCTCGGGTACCTGGTATGGTTTTAGCTGGACTTTCGCCTGAGGCTCAGTGAAAATGTCATGACGGATTGTGGAAGTGCTTCCAGGGAGGTTCGAGAACACATCTGTGTTCTGGAAAATAAACTCCTTGGCCTTCTGAACCTGTTTAGAGGAGAGGCTGTCAGCAATTCTTACTGTGGCAGCCGCTTCCCTCGCTTCAGACAGATGGGCCAAAACATCTTCCCCTAGAAAACCTGGCTGTGGGCTGTCTTCAGTCCAGGTTTCCCTATCTTTCCACAATTTGAGTAAATTCACATGGTACACCTGCTCTGGCTTTCGCCTCCCTGGCTGGTGTACCTTATAGTTTACCTCTCCAATTTTTTCAAGTACCTTGTAGGGCCCCTGCCACCTAGCCAGGAACTTACTGTCCACGGTCGGCACCAAAATCAAAACCCGGGTTAAAGATCCAGACCCTTTGCCCGCCGATTATGGATCCGACTCTGGGCTCGCTGAACGGTCTCCATATGCTCACTAACAAGAGGTAACACTGTCTCTATCAGTTGTTGCATCTTGGTAACGTACTCCAGGACACTTTTATGCGGAGTGGGTTGGTGTTCCCACACCTCTTTGGCTACGTCCAACAAACCACAAGGATGTCTGCCATATAGCAATTTGAAGGGCCAGAACCCAGTAGAGGCCTGGGGCCATTCTCGCACAGCGAACATAAGATAGAGAAGAAGAAGGTCACAGTCCTTCCCATCTTTAGACACCACCCTTTTTAACATGGTTTTTAATGTTTTATTAAACCTTTCAACCAGACCGGATGGTAAACGGACGTCCGTAACTGTTTGATATAACTATAATTATTATTTATTATTAAAGCGCCGTTCATTCCATAGCGCTGTACATATAAAAAAAGGGGTAGACATACATACATAATACAGACAATTGCACTAAGCATGAACAAGACGAGTTACAGACTGGTACAGAAGGAGAGAGGGCCCTGCCCGTGAGGGCTTACAATCTACATGGTACGGGAGAAGGACACAGTAGGTGAGGGTGAAGCTGGTCATGGCAGTATATAGGCAGCAGGGTCACTGGTTGTAGGTTTGTCTGTGTTTTTAGGTTTCTTTTGAAGGATTCCACTGTAGGTAAGAGTCTGATATGTTGGGGTAGCAAGTTCCAGAGAATGGGGGATGCACAAGAGAAATCTTGGATTGTGGGAAGAGGTGATAAGAGGATAGGAGAGAAGGAGGTCTTGTGAGGATCGGAGAGTGCGTGTGAGGATGTATCGGGACAGTAGCTCAGAAATGTAGGGAGGGGACAGGTTGTGGACGGCCTTGTATATATTTGTTAGTATTTTGAACTGAATTCACTGGGCAATAAGAAGCCAGTGAAGGGATTGGCAGAGGGGTAAGGCAGAGGAGTAACATGGTGAGAGGTGGATCCGTAATGCAGCAGAGTTGAGGATAGATTGGAGGGGTGCGAGAGTGCTAGATGGAAGGCCACAGAGGAGGATGTTGCAGTAGTCTAGGCAGGAGATGATGAGGGCATGTACAATTAGTTTCACAGACTCAAAGTTGAGGAAAGCACGGATGCGGGAGATGTTTTTGAGTTGGAGGCGGCAGGTGGTGGAAAGGGCTTGGATGTGTGGTCGAAAGGAGAGGGCAGAATCCAAGGTCACTCCAAGACAGCGGACTTGGTTGACCGGGGAGAGTGTGCAGCCATTGATTGTGATAGATAGGTCCGTTGGGGGGTTGAGCAGGATAGGGGAAAGATGATTAATTCAGTTTTATCCATGTTAAGTTTTAGAAAGCGAGAGGAGAAGAAGGATGATATGGAAGATAGGCATTGTGGGATTCTGGATAGTAGGGCAGTGATGTCTGGGCAAGAGAGGAAGATTTGTGCGTCGTCAGCTTAAAAGTGATACTGAAAGCCATGGGACTCTGAGCTGTCCCAGGCCAAAAATGTAGATAGAGAAGAGCAGGGGTCCTAGGACAGAGTTTGTAATAGAAGGGAGTGGACGACAGTGTCAAATGCAGAGGACAGGTCAAGGAGAACGAGGACAGAGCAATGTGTTTTGGTTTTGACTGTTAGTAGGTCATTGGTGAATTTGGTAAGGGCAGTCTCAGTTGAGTGGTGGGGTCGGAAGCCAGATTGTAGGCGGTCAAAGAGGGAGCAGGAGAAGAGATGATAGGACAGTTCAGAATGACATGTTGCTCAAGTAGCTTTGAGGCCAATGGAAGAAGTGATATGGGGCAATAACTGGACAAAGCAGGTGGGTCAAGTGAAGGCTTTTTGAAGATGTTTAAAAGCAGAGGGGAAGATACTAGAGGTTAGTGATAGGTTGAAGAGATTAGTTAGGGCTGGGATAAACACTATGGTGAGGTTAGGAATGAGGTGGGATGGGATTAGGGTCATGTGCACAGGTGGTGAGATGTTATCTGGAGAGTAGAATGGAGAGTTTTTCTTCTGTAATGGTGGAGAAGCGGGTTTTTGAAGAAGAGGACTGAGCAGTTGTGTAGAGGGTCTGTAGGGACTGTGCACAAAAGTTTTCCCTAATGTTGATGATCTTTTTTTTACGGATTCAATAGTTTTTATTATTTTTTAAAAAGAGAAGACATACATGATTATGCATAAAAAAAAAAAAGGAAAGAGAAAAAAGGAAAACAAATAAAAAGACAAACGGCTGTACAGTCAGCGCTACACATAGCTACATTAGCAGCACCAACTTGGCCGAAATCAATACAACAATAACATACACAACATACAAAATAACCTACAGACAATGCAATTGTTAGGCAGTGTTTATACATATATCATTTTTATGCAGATACAGTTTTGTACTACAGGACATCCAGCTTTATACTAAGCCTCTCAGTCAGGGGATGGTAAGGCAAGCGGGGAAGTCCTCCATACCCCCCATTCCCTCTCGAACCTCCTAGCTGCGTCTCCAGCTCTCAGCAGCACCCGTTCATATATATAGGTAGAATTTAGCCTGCGGATAATCTCCGTTAGGCTAGGAACATCCCGCGATTTCCAATTTTGGACTATGACCATTTTGGTTGAAAGAAAAAGATGTCCCAGTACCACCCTCCCCTTACCAGGTATCCTAGCTAGATCAATCCAAAGGAGAGCCAATGAAGGAGATGGCTGGAGTTGGAAACCCAGCAGATCCGAGGCAAGAGAGAACTCAGCCCTCCATATATCTTGCAATATCGGACAGGACCACAGAATATGATATAGTGTACCCCTCCCCCCGCATCCCCTCCAACATAAATATGAGGAATCTGGAAACATATGGTTCAAACGGTCGGGTGTATAATACCACCTCAATGTGGTTTTCATCAAGGACTCAAGATGTAGAGCACAGCGAACATTTTTCGAAATAAGGGAAAAGGCCACGGACCACTGCTCATCAGAAAATCTTAGCCCCAACTCCCTTATCCAACTGAGTAATGGAGTCGTTTTAACAAATGATCCCTTGTCCCCCGATGATCTTTTTTTTGGAAGTATGTGGCAAAGCCCTCAGCTGAAAGAAGAGGCTGGGGGCGCTGGGGGACAGAGAAGGGAGTTAAAAGGGGTAAAAAAGTTGTTTAGGGCTGTGGGCCAGGGAAGATATGAGAGTTGAGAAGTCGCCTGTATTGCATCAGTGAGTGAGGATTTGAATATGAGGAGGGATTGCTTGTATGTGGGGAAGTGATCCTTAGAATGGGATTTCTTCCATCGTCGTTCTGCAGCCTTTGAAGCTTGTCTGAGTTTTTTGGTCAGGTTGGTGTGCCAGGGTTGTCTGTTGATTTTTCGGGTTTTATTTTGTGTGAGGGGGCAACAGTGTCCAAAGTTGTAATTACTGTGGTATTATACAGGGTGGTGGCAGTGTCTGGGTCTTGGAGGCAACAAATGGCAGAGAGTGGGAGAAGAGAGTCAGAAAGCAAGTAAAAATCGAGTTGTTTAAGGTTCCTGCGGGGGTGTGTTAGTGTGTGGACCGGGGGAGCAACAGAACAGACCAGTGAAGAGAAGGTGAGTAAGTTGTGGTCGGATAGGGGGAGAGGCGAATTAGAAAGGTTAGATAGGGAGCAGAGGCCGGTAAAGATAAAATCCAGAGTGTGACCATAGAAACATACATAGAAACATAGAATGTGTCGGCAGATAAGAACCATTTGGCCCATCTAGTCTGCCCAATATATCTGAATCCTATGAATAGCCCCGGCCCTATCTTATATGAAGGATGGCCTTATGCCTATCCCATGCATGCTTAAACTCCTTCACTGTATTTGCAGCTACCACTTCTGCAGGAAGGCTATTCCATGCATCCACTACCCTCTCAGTAAAGTAATACTTCCTTATATTACTTTTAAACCTTTGCCCCTCTAATTTAAAACTGTGTCCTCTTGTGGTAGTTTTTCTTCTTGTAAATATGCTCTCCTCCTTTACCGAGTTGATTCCCTTTATGTATTTAAAAGTTTCTATCATATCCCCTCGGTCTCTTCTTTCTTCCAAGCTATACATATTAAGGTCTTTTAACCTTTCCTGGTAAGTTTTATCCTGCAATCCATGGACCAGTTTAGTAGCTCTTCTCTGAACTCTCTCTAGAGTATCTATATCCTTCTGGAGATATGGCCTCCAGTACTGCGCACAATACTCCAAGTGAGGTCTCACCAGTGTTCTGTACAGCGGCATAAGCACTTCACTCTTTCTACTGCTTATACCTCTCCCTATACATCCAAGCATTCTGCTTGCATTTCGTGCTGCTTTATTACATTGTCTTCCCACCTTTAAGTCTTCTGAAATAATTACTCCTAAATCCCTTTCCTCAGATACTGAGGTCAGGACTGTGTCGAATATTCTATATTCTGCCCTTGGGTTTTTACGCCCCAGGTGCATTATCTTGCACTTATCCACATTAAATTTCAGTTGCCAGAGTTCTGACCATTCTTCTAGTTTTCCTAAGTCCTTTTCCATTTGGCGTTTCCCTCCAGGAACATCAACCCTGTTACATATCTTTGTGTCATCAGCAAAAAGACAAACCTTACCATCGAGGCCTTTTGCAATATCACTTATGAAGATATTAAACAAAATTGGTCCCAGTACAGATCCCTGTGGAACCCCACTGGTAACATGACCTTGTTTTGAATGTTCTCCATTGACTACAACCCTCTGTTGCCTGTCACTCAGCCACTGCCTAATCCACTCAACAATATGGGAGTCCATGCTCAATGACTGCAGTTTATTGATAAGTCTTCTATGTGGGACAGTGTCAAAAGCCTTACTAAAATCTAGATATGCGATGTCTACTGCACCTCCACCGTCTATTATTTTAGTCACCCAGTCAAAAAAATCTATAAGATTTGTTTGACATGATCTCCCTGAAGTAAACCCATGCTGTTTTTCATCTTGCAATCCATGGGATTTTAGATGTTCCACAATCCTATCCTTTAATAGGGTTTCCATTAATTTGCCTACTATTGATGTCAGACTCACTGGTCTATAGTTGCTCGATTCCTCCCTACTACCTTTCTTGTGAATGGGCACGACATTTGCCAATTTCCAATCTTCCGGGATGACTCCTGTTACTAATGATTGGTTAAATAAATCTGTTAACGGTTTTGCCAGCTCACCACTAAGCTCTTTTAATAAGTTTGGGTGTATCTCATCAGGCCCCTGTGATTTATTTGTCTTCACTTTAGACATCTCTGTGGGTGGGAGCTGAAGACCACTGTGGGAGGCCGAAGGAGGAAGAGAGCAATTGGAGTTTAGAGGTGGCTGAGTGGCAGGTGTGAATAGGGATGTTGAAGTCACCCATGATGATAGTGGGGATGTCGGCAGAAAGAAAGTGTATGAGCCAGGTGGTAAGTGGTCAATAAAGATGGTGGCTGGGCCTGGGGGGCGGTAAATGACAGTTACTTGGAGGTTGGAGGAAGAGTAGATGCGAACAGTGTGTACTACAAATAAAGTGAGCGTAATGGAGGGTGGCAGTGGAGTTGGGCTGTAGGAGCAGGTGTCTGATAGGAAAAGACCAACTCCTCCACCATGTTTGCAGCCACGGCGGGAGGGGGGGGGGTGAGTGAAATGAAAACAGCCATAAGAGAGTGCAGCAGGGGAGGAGGTGTCAGAGGGTGTCAGCCATGTTTCTGTGAGACCCAGAAAGGAAAGTTTTTGAGAGCTGAAGAGGTCATGAATGTAGGACAGTTTGTTACAGACAGAGCGTGCATTCCATAATGCTCCATCAAGAGGAACCAAAGGAGCAGGGGTCAGAGGAATGGTTATTAGGTTTAAGGGCTTGCAGAAATGTGTAGAAGGAGATTTGTAGTATGAGGTAGAGGTGATAGTGGGGATTTGCTGAGGGGGGTCTGGATTTGGAGAGATATCACCAGCAATATGGAGAAGCAGAGAAAGTGTAAGTCTACTTTCACACTCCAATTTTTGCTTTCCATTTGTGAGATCCATTCAGGGCTCTCATAAGCAGTCCAAAACAGATTAGTTTGCATTCGAATGTATTCTGAATGGAAAAGGATCTGCTCAGAGTGCATTAGTTCAGTCTCCATTCCGCTATGGAGCCGGAGATCAAAACGCTGATTGCAGCTTTTTGGTGTCCATCTGATGAAACTGAGCCAAACAAAATGTAAGTCAATGGGGACGGATCCGTTTTCACTGACACAATCTGGCACAATAGAAAACGGATCCATCCTCCATTGACCTTCAATGGTGTTCAAGATGGATCCGTCTTGGCTATGTCACTTATAATACAAACAGATCCATTCTGAACGGATGTAGACGGTTGCATTATCTGAATGGATCCGTCCATGACGGATCCTCACAAAATGTGAGTGTAAAAGTAGCCTTAGTAGGTAAACCGTGATAAAATCCATGGACAAATGGGTCCAAGGTCTGGACGGGATGGGCAATGGAAGCAGAGATCCGGAAGGCCGAGTATGTGTCACCTTAGCACGTGCACAGGTACGACAGGCTGACACATAGTCCTCAATACACTTACGCAACCCCGGCCACCAGAATCTGCGAGAGATGAGATCAACAGTCGATCTACTCCCAGGGTGCCCAACAAGCACAGTACAGTGATGTTCCTCGAACAGTTGTGACGTAATTCTGAGGGAACAAACAACTTCCCCTGAGGACAAGAGTCCGGAGCATCCTCCTGTGCCTCCAACACCCTGGCCTCGAGATCAGGATAAAGAGCGGATATAACTACCCCTTCAGATAAAATGGGACTAGAGTCATTAGACTCGCCCCCCCCTCCACCCCAGGAAAGCTATGTGACAAAGCATCCGCCTTGACGTTCTTAACCCCAGGGCAGTAAGTGACGATGAAGTTAAATCTGGGGAAAAACAATGACCATCTTGTCTGCCTTGGGTTCAGTCTCTTAGCCGACACCAGATTCTTGTGATCCGAAATTACCGTAATAGGATGAATTGCTCCTTCCAACCAATGCCGCCATTCCTCGAACGCCAACTTAATGGCCAGCAATTCCCTATTCCCCACATCGTAATTCTTTTCAGCAGTCGAGAGATTTTTACAGAAAAATGCACATGGGTGCCATTTACTGGGTGAAGGACCCTGCGACAATATTGCTCCTACCCCTACCTCAGACGCGTCAACCTCAACAATAAATGGCTGAGACACGTCCGGTTGCACCAGAATAGGGGCTGAAGCAAAACATTCTTTCACAGCAGAAAAGGCCTGTAATGCTGCATCAGACCAAATAGAAATATCAGCACCCTTCCTAGTCATGTCTGTTAAAGGTTTAACCACAGATGAATAGTTCAAGATAAATTTACGATAGTAGTTGGTAAACCCCAAAAACCGCATAAGCGCTTTCAGATTTTCGGGTCGATCACCAGCCAGTCCAGCATGGACCTTCTCGGGATCCATACGAAAACCTGAGGATGAGAGCAGGTAACCCAGAAATTGCACTTCCAGTACAGCAAATACACACTTTTCCATCTTAGCATACAACTTATTCTAGCTTAGGATCTGTAACACCTGTCTCACATGATCCTGATGAGTCTCCATATTAGGCGAATACATTAGTATGTCATCAAGGTATACAATGATAAACCTCCCCACCAGATGATGAAAGATGTCATTGAAAAAGTGTTGAAAAACCACAGGAGCATTGGTTAACCCAAAGGGCATGACCAGATTTTCAAAATGGCCCTCAGGGTTATTAAATGCGGTCTTCCACTTACCCCCCTCCTTGATCCTTACCAGATTATATGCCCCCCTCAGATCCAATTTAGAGAACACCTTGGCACCGACATTCTGACTAAACAAATCTGGAATCAGGAAGGAGGTAAGGATCACGGACGGTAATACGATTGAGCTCACGAAAGTCCAGACATGGTCTCAGGGTACCAGCCACTGGGGACTGGATGGTCTAATATGTCCCTTTGCCAAACAGTCGGTGATATACTCTCGCATAGCTTTTCTTTCGGGTTCAGAAAGATTATACAACCGAGATTTGGGCAATTTAGTACCGGGAATAAGATTGACGGGACACCATACAGTATGAAGCATTAAGACAGTTGTCAATGTAAAAATCACTCTAATCGACAATCTGTCTTGTTTGCCAATCGATGTTAGGGTTATGCTTGCTTAACCATGGTAAGCCCAACACCAACGGAGCAGGCAGACCCTCCAACACATAACAGGAGATAGATTCCTGATGCAAATCACCCACTCTTAAATAAATGTCATTCACTACCTGTGACATGCATTTTTGGGCAAGAGGTGCTGAGTCAATTGCAAAGACAGAAATACTATTCTCGAATGCATTAGTAGTCAACCTGTGAATGCGTACAAACTGTCCATCAATCAAGTTAACTCCTGCCCCACTGTCGAATAAATGCTTTGATTTATACAGTTTTGGACTCTAGCGCCACCTCGGCAGACAGTATAAAACGGGTACTACCAGTAAAAGACAAAAGTAGGTTTTCTTGTTCCCCACCCACACCACCAATAGTAATTTGGGGATTAATTTTCTTTTTGTTTACACTTTGATGCTGCAAGTACGGATAAATATTCACAAAATGTCCCTTCTTGCCACAACAAAACTAGACTCCTTTCACATGACCCAAGCTTTTGCCAGTAGTTCCAGGAGTAGTTCCTCCAAACTGCATAGGCTCATCACAAGGCACAACCACCCGTGTCGCTCCACCATAAGTGTCAAAGGAAGCAGTACCCTTATTGGACAGTACGTCCTGAAGGTGAGGACTCCTAGATCTCTCCCTCAGGCGTCTATCAAGACGTACAGCAAGGGACATAGCTGCTTCCAATGACTCAGGATTTTCATGAAAAGCCAATGTGTCCTGCAGTCTCTCAGAGAGACCCTGGCAGAATTGGCTGCGGAGAGCAGAATTGTTCCACTCTGTATCCATAGCCCATCTCCTAAATTCAGAGCAATAGGTCTTCGCAGAACGTTCTCCCTGCCGCAAACCCTGTAACTTGGTCTCGGCCTGAGAGATCTGATCATAGATAAGACCCAAGGCTCTAAAGAATTAATCTAGCGACTGGAAGGAAGGTGATCCAGTCGGCAGAGAAAAAAGCCCAAGATTGGTCGTCCTCTTTAAGCAATTAAATAATCATACCCACACGTTGACACTCATCACCAGAAGAGTATGGACGCAGCGACGCAGCCTAAAGTATAATTTACATGACTCCCTGAACCGGATGAAATTGTCACTACCCCCGGAAAACCTGACCGGGAGAGCTACCTTTGGTTCAGGGCAGGCCTGGAACCCACCACTGGAACCAGCAGCCTGTGGACTCTGAATCTGCAAAACCATTGCACGGAGGTCTGCTACCTCCAAAGTCAGATTCTGAAGCTGTTCGACCAGTGCAGTCATAGCATCCATATCTGCACAGACCAGAACAAAAAAAATGGTGGTATGGACTCTGGATAATGTCACGGATGTAGTAGGGGAGAACACCAAAAGACAACAAGAAGGAAGGGAAAAGACACTAGACCTCACCACTAGGGAAGGAAAAGGGTGACCACCAATAAAACCCTGCTCCTGGCCCTAACTCCAATCCGTATGGGCACCTCTCGATGGTAGAGATGCCCATACACAGGAACCTAGAAAACTCTGATGGCCCTCGGATGCCCTAATGTTAATGACAGGGCAGAGACTACCTGTTCCTTCCCTGGTGAAGGAACCAGCATCTCACTTAGGCCTAGTAAACAACAAAGGTGGGGGGAAATACAAAATACAACAAACAAAACACTTAACTTCTGAGGCTGATGGATGATGGATGAACAGGACTTCAACTAGAACCACACTCTAGCTCTTCCAAAAACCAAATGAAGCTATCCAGAGAAAGAAGTGATGGGTAGAGTCAGAAAATATAGGGGGAGGTAAAGGTCACATGATCCACACCTTAACAGGAGGTGTGGACATACAAGCAACACACAGACAAAGTGAAACCAAAAGAGGCTGTCAGATCACTAATATGCAGATAATCTTTCAGACCTTCTAAAACCTGTCACCGGTGTGACAGGCTCATCTTCCTATAACACTGCTCCTATCACTATGGGCTGATATAAGGTCTGATGGTGGTCTCACTATGTGGGCTGATCTGAGGTATAATGGGGTCTCACTATGGGCTGATAAAAGGTATGATGGGGGTTTCACTATGTGGGCTGATTTAAGGTCTAATGGAGGTCTCACTATCGACTGATATAAGGTCTGATGGGGTTGTGACATTAAGGGCTGATGTGATGTCCTGATAAGGGGGTCAGATGTGATGTTGTGATATGGGGGCCTGATCTGATGTCCTGATATTTATAGGGGCCTGATCTGATGTCCTGATATTTATGGGGGTCTGATCTGATGTCCTAATTAGTGATGATCGAGCAACAAAGTATTTGGGTGTTCGGCCCAAACACATTGTTATATTTGTGTGCTCGGCCGAGCACCCGAGTATAATGGATGTCAATAGGAGACAACCAGTCACCCCCTGTTCTGAAGAGGGGAGGGTGCCTGGTCCATTGGAAAAGGTCAGAAAGTGACAAACACCACCGAAATAGATTGGGAACAGCATGGGGACAATGTCTGGATGCATCTAGGGCTCCCAGGTCGCTGCTGGGAGCCATGTTGTCTGAATTGTACGCCACTTTTACAGACTGATAAAAATACGCACAAAACCAACAAAACAATTACACATTGTGGTACAATTGTTCAGGTAATGGGACTCCTACACTCATAAAGCTTATGAACTAAGTGAAAGGGCTGCCAAGAATTACAAGGAACCAGCACCAATACACCCTTTGTTACACCTAAAGGAGGACATCATACACACCATTAAAAAATTATGATTGATGGCCTGCTGGTGCCCCTCAAAACCATTTGGAGCAAGGGCCTGCTGATCTGACCATCTAAAACCTTAGAGGCAAGGGCCTGCTGCCGCATTGGTAACTTGAGTTTAACCTTTGTGCGATTGCACGTCCCTATGACGGCGACGATCCATTTGGATGTCTGCCCTATCAACTATGGAGCAATTTTTCAAAAAGGACCTTCTGGTATAGCAGCGTTTTGCTTGTCCTCTCCACTGTAAAACATTATATGCGAGGGCCTGCAGTTGATCTGACCCTGTAAAACATTATATGCGAGGGCCTTCAGGTGAGCTGACCCTGTAAAACATATGTGAGGGCCTGTAGTTGATCTGACCCTGTAAAACATTATATGCGAGGGCCTACAGTTGAGCTGACTCTCTAAAACATTATATGCGAGGGCCTGCAGTTGAGCTGACTCTCTAAAACATTATATGCGAGTGCCTGCTGGTGAGCTGACACTCTAAGGGCTGTTTCACACGAGCGGATGCCGTGCGTGGCATCCGCTCCTTGAAAGAGTGCCAAGACCCGATGCAGACTGCAGAGGCACGGAGCATTAACATGACTGATAATGCTCCGTGCCTCTCTGTGACCTCTTTGCTACGAAATCACAGTTGTCACCGTGATTTCCTAGTAAAGAGGTCACAGAGAGGCACGGAGCATTATCAGTCATGTTAATGCTCGGTGCCTCTGCAGTCTGCATCGGGTCTTGGCACTCTTTCACGGAGCGGATGCCACGCACGGCATCCGCTCGTGTGAAACAGCCCTAAAACATTATATGCAAGGGCCTGCAGGTGAGATGATCATATAAAAAATTTGAGTTGAAAGCCTGCAGATGAGTTGACCCTTGAATATATACAGGTCCTTCTAAAAAAATTAGCATATTGTGATAAAGTTCATTATTTTCTGTAATGTACTGATAAACATTAGACTTTCATATATTTTAGATTCATTACACACCAACTGAAGTAGTTCAAGCCTTTTATTGTTTGAATATTGATGATTTTGGCATACAGCTCATGAAAACCCAAAATTCCTATCTCAAAAAATTAGCATATCATGAAAATGTTCTCTAAACGAGCTATTAACCTAATCATCTGAATCAACTAATTAACTGTAAACACCTGCAAAAGATTCCTGAGGCTTTTAACAACTCCCAGCCTGGTTCATTACTCAAAACCGCAATCATGGGTAAGACTGCCGACCTGACTGCTGTCCAGAAGGCCATCATTGACACCCTCAAGCAAGAGGGTAAGACACAGAAAGAAATTTCTGAACGAATAGGCTGTTCCCAGAGTGCTGTATCAAGGCACCTCAGTGGGAAGTCTGTGGGAAGGAAAAAGTGTGGCAGAAAACGCTGCACAACGAGAAGAGGTGACCGGACCCTGAGGAGGATTGTGGAGAAGGACCGATTCCAGACCTTGGGGGACCTGCGGAAGCAGTGTACCGAGTCTGGAGTAGAAACATCCAGAGCCACCGTGTACAGGCGTGTGCAGGAAATGGGCTACAGGTGCCGCATTCCCCAGAAACAGCGGCAGAAGCGCCTGACCTGGGCTACAGAGAAGCAGCACTGGACTGTTGCATGTCATTCGGAAATCAAGGTGCCAGAGTCTGGAGGAAGACTGGGGAGAGGGAAATGCCAAAATGCCTGAAGTCCAGTGTCAAGTACCCACAGTCAGTGATGGTCTGGGGTGCCATGTCAGCTGCTGGTGTTGGTCCACTGTGTTTTATCAAGGGCAGGGTCAATGCAGCTAGCTATCAGGAGATTTCGGAGCACTTCATGCTTCCATCTGCTGAAAAGCTTTATGGAGATGAAGATTTCATTTTTCAGCACGACCTGGCACCTGCTCACAGTGCCAAAACCACTGGTAAATGGTTTACTGACCATGGTATTACTGTGCTCAATTGGCCTGTCAACTCTCCTGACCTGAACCCCATAGAGAATCTGTGGGATATCGGGAAGAGAAAGTTGAGAGACGCAAGACCCAACACTCTGGATGAGCTTAAGGCCGCTATCGAAGCATCCTGGGCCTCCATAACACCTCAGCAGTGCCACAGGCTGATTGCCTCCATGCCACGCCGCAGTGAAGCATCCTGGGCCTCCATAACACCTCAGCAGTGCCACAGGCTGATTGCCTCCATGCCACGCCGCATTGAAGCAGTCGTTTCTGCAAAAGGATTCCCGACCAAGTATTGAGTGCATAACTGAACATAATTATTTGAAGGTTGACTTTTTTTGTATTAAAAACACTTTTCTTTTATTGGTCGGATGAAATATGCTAATTTTTTTAGATAGGAATTTTGGGTTTTCATGAGCTGTATGCCAAAATCATCAATATTAAAACAATAAAAGGCTTGAACTACTTCAGTTGGTGTGTAATGAATCTAAAATATATGAAAGTCTAATGTTTATCAGTACATTACAGAAAATAATGAACTTTATCACAATATGCTAATTTTTTTAGAAGGACCTGTACAATCTGGATGAGGAGGAGGAGAAATCAAGATTCAACCATATACTCTTTTTTTTGTGGTGAAAAAGGTGCATGGGAATACACTACAGTAGATTGAGTACATTATAAATGATAGATTGCAATTGTCTTTATGTTCATCATCAGCTCTGCTCTCCTCTGGTGGAGTCGAGAAGTCAGGGGCAATCCAGGCCTTGTTCATTTTTATCTAAGTCAACCTGTCAGCATTGCCAGTGGACAAGCGGATAAGTTTATCTGTTATAATGCACCAGCAGCCCTAAATACACACTCAGACAAAACGCTAGGGGCAGGGCAGGCCAGCACCTCCAAAGCGTAGAGCACAAGTTCGTGCTACGTATCCAGCTTGAACACCTAGTAGTTGTAAGGCACTGAAGGATCATTGAGGATGCTGACACGGTCTGCTATGTATTCCTTCACTATCTTCCAAAACTTTTCCCTCCTTGTTTCACTAGGCCACGCTTCAGGGTCAGGTTGCTGGCAGGGTGTCATGAAAGTGTCCCATGCCTGGTGGCTGGGGACTGCATATCGAGGGATGGCCACCATCAGGCTGCTGAAGGCCTCAGTGTCCCCAAGCCTAAATGGCAACATTTCAAGGGCCAGTAATTTCGAAAGTTGTGCATTTAGTGCTATGGCCTGTGGGTGGGCATTTGCACTTGAGTTCAAATGACTGTGCTATGGACATTTGGACGCTGCGCTGGGACAGGGACGTGGATGTTGTTGCTGATGGTTCATGCGAAGGTCCAGGGTGAGGTGCATCCGGGCCTGCTCCTGACAGGGGATTTGCCAGCAGTGTGTAACAGAGGGGAAGAGGAGGCAGTGGTGTGACCCGCAGACCCAGATTGTGGACCCAGGCGTTCGGCCCACTTTTTAGGGTGCTTGGATGCCATGTGGTGGATCATGCTGGTGGTGGTGAGGTTGCTAGTGTTCACGCGCCGGCTAATTTTGGTATGGCACGGGTTGCAAACTACCACTCTTTTGTCGTCTGCACTTTCCTTGAAAAAGCGCCATACTGTGGAACACCTACCCCTTGGCAAGGTAGATTTACGCATGGGGGTGCTCGGTGTAACGGTTGCGAGCCTGTTTGGTGTGGGCTGACTTCTCCCTTTTGCAACCCTACTACCTCTTCCAGCCTGTTGCGGTGCTGCGGATCCCTCCCCCTCTGTACTGCTTTCCTTGCTCGGCTTTTCACCTTCCCATGTTGTTTCAGTGACCTTATCGTCAACCACCTCCTCTTCCACTTCCTCACTCTGCTCATACTCCTGACTTTACCTAACCACAACCTCAGTGATTGACAACTGTGTCTCATCGTCATCCACCTCGTGAACGAATGATTGCCGTCCACCACCTTCATCTTCTTGAGACTGTGAAGGCTCAAGAGGTTGGGAATCAGGGCACTATATCTCAGGTCCCTCTTCAAGCCTGCTGGGCGCAAGGGCCAAAAGTGGTAGTGGCACTACAAATAGCTCCTCGGAATATCCGAGGGGGGATCACTCGTTTGGCAGGCCTCTCCATGGTTCTAGGAAGGATGATCAGAGAGAGGATTCGGTTGACCAGACTCTTGGCTACAGAGACTGGACTTGGTGGAAGAGAGAGTGGTGCCTAACCGACTGGAAGCATAATCTTCAACCAACCTACCAACTGTGGATTTTTTTATATATTTTTTTTCTTGTGCTCTGGCAGCAGGCACAGTTTAATTGCGTCCAGGGCCACGGCCTCTCTGTGCACCATCAACATCACGTTTACTACTCCGTCCCTTAGTGCTCGCCTTCTACATATTAATTGTTTTGTCACTAGATGTGGCGCAGATTGTTTTGCAGTCCGCTAAAGACACGGTTTCGGATGCAGGACAGTATGTCACAGAAACCCACAGAATATGGACACTAGATTAGGCCCTGATTTTTTTTTATTTACGCTAAAGAAACTGTTTTCAGATGGCGTACTGTATATGTCACGGATGTGTATTACACGCACACACTACAGAGACAGTAGATGAGGACTGGCCCCTGATTATTTAAATTTATGCTAAAGAAACAGTTTTCGGATGGAGTACTGTTTATGTCACGGATGTGTATTAAACGCACACTATAGACAATAAATGTGGCACTGACTATTTGAATTTATGCAAAAAGACACAGTCTGCGGATGATGTACAGTATATGTCACTAATAGGTATTAAAGAAAAATATCTTGCTGCTGTCAAACACACACACAGAGTAGTCCTTAAAAGGACTTTTGGGTCTTTGAAATGTTTTTTTAATTAATAACTGTGAATTTTGCTCCCTACACTGCCTTCCCTTCCTACGCTCTGCTCTCCCTGACTATGACTGATCCGAGCACGTGTCATCAGGTGCTATATAGCACCCGGTGACGCGTTCCGGTCAGCCAATCACTGTAATGCCTGCAGCCAACATGGCTACTGGCATTACAGTGATGGCAGTACTTACCTGCACGTTTATTGGCTGCTTAGCAGCTGCAAAACATGCAGAAAGGAGACTCGAGCAAGGAGTACCGCCATTTGCCGAGCATAGCGATGCTCGAGCCGAACTTGTATTCGGCCGAGCATGCTCGCTCATCACTAGTCCTGATATTTATGGGGTCTGATCTGAGCATCTGATATGAGGTCTGATGAAAAACATTTTTTTCCTCCTCTTAAACCTGGGGTGTGTCTCACTATCGGGTGCGCCTTATAAAACAAAAAATACGGTACTACATCGTTATAAAAGATAATGCATAACATAAGATACTTTTATAATGTATAATTTTCTGCATACCAATAAACGGTTTAATTATACGATTGCAAAGGATTATATGTTATTTTGATTATTATTCATCATAACTTGTAGAACCGGCTAAAACACATGAAGCATTCTGCAGGAGCTCACAGTGTGTGGAGAGATGTCTCCTGGAATTTGTTTCTATCCCCAAAATGTCATATTTTCCCAACACGTTATGTGATAAATAGAGGCCCGTCTCCTGTGCATCTCAGTTGATTCTCTATACTCTGATGCCACCTTTCTGTAATATTGTCAGTAGGTTGCCGCTCAGCCTGAACCTGTGTGGGGAATACACGTCCCTCTTGGGAGGAAATGGAGCTAGCACCTGACTAGGGATGAGCAAAGCCAGCTTTGAATCCTAGATCTGAACTCAGTTTAATGCTGTACGGAGATCCCCGTTAAACTGTACTGGCCTCCGATGAGGCGAAAATAGTTATTCCCGAAGTCTCTTAAAAGTTCGGGAAATAACTTTGGTATTTGATTTTTAAACTGAAAAACCATTTCAAAACATGGCTCCAAACTTGGTTTCAGTTCTGATTGGTACCTTGGAATCAAAGCAGAGTTCAGATCCAAGTGAGAGAATCAACTTTGAATGTAGGATCTCGCTTCGCTCCTCAGTACCTGACTGCTAGTAACTGGCTCTTTGGAAGGGGTAACAAGAGGTTTCCTGGATTGTACACTCAAGCCCCATGGAAATGCATAACACCTGAGACATGGAGGCACCCCTCCCCCAGCAGGTGTCCAGGAGCTTTTCAGCTTGAATATGTCTCATAAGCTTCAACTCATTCCTGGTGCAACAAATGTATCAATAACTGAAATAATCACTTTTTGTATACCATTGGCTTCAAAGGAGTCTGAACATCCCATCAGCGACAGCTGGCATTCCCACATAAGAGTCTCCCATTCTGGGACCTCTACACCGGTCGTATTTGGTATTAAAAGATTGGCATGATTAAACATGCATTATGAAAACATGTTGCCGCGGACGGGAAGCCATACTTGATGGATATTTCACATCTGCCAGCTAAATGAGAGAAGTGGAGTACGCACGTGTAATGAATGTCTTCCCAGAAGACTGGGACAAGATTGAGAGGGAGACCCCTCTTAACTCCACCCTCTATTGAATGGGGATGAAAATGAGGGATCTTGGACATTTCTCAGTTGGGTTGTGTTCCACGTTCCTCCTATTCCCAAGACCAGAAACAAACTCTTATCAAGCAATTCGCTAAGTATAAAGAACCTTTCTGTTTTTAGCCTTTTATTTTTAGAACTGTTTCTGCACGTATGCCTGTTTACTCCGCTTCAAAAATGTTCTGCTGAACAGAAACCTAACAGATCCCATTATTATCAATTGAATGAGTTAGGCTCCATAGACTTCAGTTATGTGCCGAATAATGGAGAAGCAGAAAAGGAACACACAGCGCTGCTGTGAAAGAAGCCTAACTTCATTGTTTCCTGATTTTAGCAATCACTCAATCTTCTTTTAGCACAACCTGTCTTAATGTTTGGATAGATTTGCATCCTGGAAATAGAAAAGGACGCATTTTTACCTCTTCCTTGTGTACCTCCAGCCCACTAGTCTGAGACCTGGTCAGATCTCTGTCCAACATGGCAAATACAGCATGGCTCAACGATGGTGCAACCTGGCCCCCCGTACCAGCCCATAATGCTCCACCATCTCCTTGTCTTTCTCTTGTGGGTCTTCTAATACTGATAATAAAAGGTAACATCATTCAACTCAAATCTTTCATCATCAGAATCAGTCTGAAGGACTGGATACAGTACAGCACATTCCTCATCTTAAGTCTAGTACACCTGCTGAACCTAGCACCACCTGTGATATGAAGGAGTGGAGATGAAGTTGCTGGATCTTTCTACCGCCACCTCCACCTATGCAGATATCTTTCAGATATATTCCACATGCTCATCGAATATACCCTTTAGGCCTAAAGCACATTGCCGTGGAACACGGACGTGAGCGGTCCGTGGTATCCCGGCCTGGCATCCTGCTGACAGCAGGAGCGCACGGCGTCATTGGTTGCTATGACGCCGTGCGCTTCATGCCGCCGGTGCACTACAGTAATACACTCATATAGATCATATGAGCGTATTACTGTAGTGGAGCGGCGGCATGAAGCGCAACCAATGACACCGTGCTCTCCTGCTGTCAGCAGGATGCCAGGCCGGGATACCACGGACCGCTCAAGTCTGTGTTCCATGGCCGTGTGCATTCGGCCTTAGTATGCTATAGGTTTGGTGCTCACTGACATCTCAAGGTCAAGACCACCTGCAGCAAATGATACATTACTGCCTGTCTTAAGAGGAACAGTATGGAACGACATCCCAGCCACACACATTACAACCAGTTTATGAGCTTATAAATAATTTAAGGAAAAGCAAAAAGTTAACTGTGAGAAAGATAGATCAGCAATGTCGCTTGTAACCAAATTCCACAAAACAAGGCAATGAAAAGGAGGAGAAGAGGAGAGACTGGTAAGAAAGCTCATTGTCCTGAGAATCCTTTTGCCTGCGCTACTTGCATGGGAATTGCAGTCCACATTCTCCACCAACCATTAATGAAAAGTCTGGAAAACAAACCCCCTTGTTTCATAGTGAACTTAGTTTAAAAGTTTATTTAGAATGAGGTTACAGTAAAAAGAGTTTAATAATGAATTGAAAAAGAATTTAAAAATAAATGTGGTGTGGGGATTCGCTCTGGTAGTTAGGATTAGCGGGTGCAGCACAGAGGCAAAGTACAAGTTCTTGGTTCAAAACATCAGGGTTTATTCACACGTGAAAGCAAAACAAAAAGTTGCTTGGTGATTGTTCACACACATGAAAAGTTGACCTTTTCTCCTGGGTGTTACTTCACACCCTGTTGGAAGTTCTGCCTTGTCAAGTCCAAAGGCAGGAGTAAGGCAGCCCATTTGCCCTCACATCGGTCTGAGCCCTCCAGCCCGTCTCAAGCCGCAGATCCCAACATAGCCCTCAGATCACAGCACACCTGAGGTCCACTGTCAGACAGAGGTAATCCTATCCACCTGGCAGTGCTGGCAGTGTTTTATGCCTGGCAAAACCCGGCCTGGAACATGGGGAGTAGTCACCCACCCAGCACTTTGACTACTCCCAGTATAAGCCGTCCCGGATCAGCTATTATAGCCATACTAAGTATCAAGGTGTCAAACAGCAACTGCTGTTTGACTACTCCACCGAGGCCATGAACCTCGGTGACACGTACCTATCATCCACGATGATTCCTTGTACCTTCTTACATACCTCCCCCTTTGTTTAACCCTGAGGGGGTGAACACCTGCAATACAGTATACTCGGGACAGGGCATCCACGTTTCCCTGCAACCAGCCTGCCCTGTGTTCTACAGAGAACTTAAAGTTTTGTAAGGACAGGAACCACCTGGTGACTCGGGCATTTATCTCTTTGGCCTGGCTCATCAATTTGAGAGGGGAGTTGTCAGTCACCAGGCAAAATGTTCTCCCCAACAAATAGTAGCGGAGAGATTCTAGTGCCCTCTTAAAAGACAGGCACTCTCTCTCCACTATACTGTACCTGGTCTCGGCTTGGGTGAGCTTGTGGCTTAAAAAGACAACGGGATGCTCTTGCCCGTTGACTTCCTGAGACAGTACAGCACCGAGGCCTACTTTGGAGGCGTCCGTCTGCACTATGAATTCTCGCTTAAAGTCGGGCGTCACCAAAACCGGGACCACACACAGGGCCAACTTCAAAGTGGAGAAAGCCTATTTTGCCTGGTCATTCCAGTGAACCATCACCGATTTGCACCCCCTTAATAACCCTGTCAATGGCGCGGCTACAGTAACAAAGTGGGGAATAAATGTCATGTAATAACCTATCATTCCTAGGAATTACTTTACTTGTTTAGTGGTGACAGGTCGGGGACAATTTCTTATTGCCTCTATTTTGTTTACTTGGGGTTTGATCACTCCGCACCCAATGACATACCCCAGGTATTTTGTCTCCTCTAACCCTATCGCACATTTATTTGGGTTAGCGGTTAGTCCATCTTTTCGAAGGGACTCTACCACAGCCTACACTTTGAGCAGGTGACTTTCCCAGTCGGTACTGTTGATGACAATATCGTCCAGGTAAGCCGAAACGTACCAACGATGTGTTCGCAGCACAATGTCCATTAGCCTTTGGAAAGTGCCGGCAGCGCCATGCAGACCAAAGTCTAACACCTTATACTGGTATAGACCCCCCAGTGTGATACAAGCCATTTTCGGACTGGCCCACTCACTTCTAGACTCCTCGATGATGTCTAGTTGCAGCATTAGCTGCACTTCCTCTGAGATGGCTTGTCGCCGAGTCTCAGGTACCCGGTATGGTTTCAACCGGATTTTGGCCTGAGGCTCAGTGACAATGTCATGCTGGATTATGGAAGTGCGTCCAGGGAGGTCTGAGAACACATCCGTGTTCCTGCTGACAAACTCCCTGGCCTCCCGAGTCTGTTTAGAGGAGAGGCTGTCAGCAATCTTCACTGTGGCAACCGCTTCCCTTACATCAGACTGAGGGGCCTGAACCTCTTCTCCTAGCAAACACGGCCGCAGGCTATCATCAGTACTGGTCTCCCTATATTTCCAAGGTTTGAGCAAATTCACATGGTACACCTGCTCCGGCTTCCACCACCCTGGCTGGTGTACCTTGTAGTTTACTTCTCCAACCTTTTCGAGTACCGCGTTTGCTCCGAATACTGAACGCAGTAACTGACAATGAGCACCGGCAGAGCACAAACGAGGTAGACGGGGTGGCAAATCATAATGATGTGGTTATTATGGGGGACTTCAACTACCCAGATATAGACTGGGAAACTGAAACTTGTATATCTCATAAAGGAAACAGGTTCTTGGCAATAACCAAAGACAATTACCTCTCCCAACTGGTTCAGGACCCGACTAGAGGGACGGCCATACTGGACTTAGTACTAACCAATAGGCCTGACAGAACAACAGACGTGCAGGTCGGGGGACACCTGGGAAATAGTGACCAGAAAGTAATAACCTTCCAATTATCATTCAAAAGAGCGTTTCTACAGGGAGGAACAAAAATACCAAACTTCAAAAAAGCTAAATTTAGCCAACTAAGAGAGGCCAAAGGCCTAACTAAATGGGATAAAGTCCTCACAAATAAAAATACAGCCACAAAACGGGATATCTTTAAAAGCATCCTAAAATCTCATTGTGAGAGGTACATACCGTATGGGAATAAAAGGTTAAGGAACATAAGAAACCAATGTGGATAAATAGAACTGTAAAGAAAGCAATAAATGACAAAAAGAAAGCATATAAAACACTAAAACAGGAGGGGAGCGAGGAAGCACTGAAAAACTATAAGGAAAAAAATAGAACATGTAAAAAACAAATAAAAGTGGCCAAACTAGAGACCGAGAGATTAATTGCCAAAGTTCTTCAATTATATAAATGTTAAAAAGTATAAATCTGAAGGTGTCGGCCCTTTAAAGAGTAATGAGGAGGGAGTCGCAGAGAGCGACGAGGGGAAAGCAAAGCTGTTAAATATTTTTTTTCTCCACTGTATTCACTGAGGAAAATAAACTGTCAGATGACATGCCGAATGTTGAAATAAATTCCCCATTAAAAGTGTCAACAGCGACTTAAAAAGTTTAAAATAGACAAATCGCCAGGACCGGATGGCATACACCCCCGTATCCTAAAGGAA